>NC_061122.1:104189267-104434105 GCF_002878395.1 Capsicum annuum | reverse complement strand
TAAAATAAAAATAGTATTCTCTAATTTAGGAAGAAGATATAAGAAAATAGGTGAACATTTATATTTAATGTTAGAAAAAGAAGAATTAAAATTAGAAGATAAGTTGACAGCCATGGTAAGAATAGAAAGAGAAAAGGAAGAAATAGACAGAAAAAAGAAAATAGATAAAATAAAACAATAAACCACAGAAGAAATACGAAAAATAAAAGAAATTAAAAACAGTAGGATTGTTGAATTAGAAAAAGAACTACAAATGCTAAAAGATTTATATGAACAGAGACAGAAAGAAAAAGAAGAAAAACATAAAGAACAAAAATTATTAAACGAGATAAATCAATTTAAAGAAAAATTAGAAATAAAAAATAAAGAACCATAAACCAGAGAATTAGAAATAAATACAATAGATGCTGAAGAAACAAATAATTATGATTCGGAAGATAGTGAAACATATACAGAAATTCTAGAAAATATAGGAAAACTAGAAATTAATGAAGAATTCTAAGAAGTAATTAATAAATCAAATCTAGAACTAATAAATACAAAAGTAAATACTCTAGATAAAAATATAATACCTAGTAAATCAGAAATAAGAAAACCAACATATAATTACAAAAGTAAGTTTAAAAGATATAATCCAAAGGATGAATATAATAAATTGACACCTAAACAAATAATTAATTACAACTTTTTAGATTTAGACAGTGTAATAGACACAAATAAAATAATACAACTATGGGTAGGATATATGTCAAAACAATTATGATTTTTAAACCTAGCCGAAGCAATAAAAAGGTACTAAGATCTGATAACAAAACAGAAGGAATGTCAACAACTACTAAAATACTACCAACATAAATATTAAGAAAATATGAAATAGCTATAAGAGATGAATTTAGCAGTATGACAACAGAAGAAGAGGAGCAAAATAAAGAAAAAGATATAAATATAAATTTAATGTAAAAACTAGCAATATGTAATATGTGCTATATAGATGAGTATGCGTGCACATTTAAAGAATATTATTATAAAGGAATGTATAATATAGAAGAAAGTAAAGAAATAAGAAGATTATATTTTAGTAAATTATCCGAACCATTTAGTTCAAAAATAATAAAGAATTGGGATGAAACAAAAATAGTAGATACCCTAGGAGCAAGAATAAAGTTTTTACAAAAATGGTATAGAAATCTATGTGAAAAAAATATAGAGAAGAAATAAAAATGGAAAAAATATTAACAAGAAATTTAACATGTTGCATAGATAAAATAACACCTCAATTTGGATGTGAAGAAAGATATTATAAGAAAAGAAAAAGACATAAGAAATACAAAAAATCAAAATATAAGTATAAGAAACCAAGAAAAAGATATTATGTAAAAAATTATAAACATAAAAGACCATATAGAAAAAAGAAATCTATAAAAGAATGTACTTGTTATAATTGTGGAAAACTAGGACATTTAGCTAGAGATTGTAAATTACCAAAAAACTCAAAAAAGAAACAAATATCAGAAATAAAAATAGAAAATACAGAATATATGCAGATAGATTATATAGATTATGAATTAGAAAGTGAAGATAGTATATATGAAATTTCGGAGAATGAAACAGATAATGAAATAGATAGTGAATTAGATGAATCAAATGACTGAAGAAGATATAAAAATGAACCAAATAACTGAAGAAGATATAAAAATAATGACAAAGGAAGAATATTTAAATGCAGAAGGAACAGATCAAAAAATAATATTTGACAGTAACATATTTGACGAAATAAAAGGAAAAGAGTTAGACCTAAGTGTACAAAAAATATTTAAAATACCAATAATAAAAAATATATTTAGTAGAAAAAAAGAGGAATACTACATAGTAAGCCAAAAAGAACATGTAATAGACTGTAGATATGCAAAAAGAAGAGCTGGTATACCACTAGTAACAAAAAGAATAATTAATAAAGAAATAAACGATATAAAAAGTAAAGACACAATAAAATATGTACACCTTGGAGGAATAGAGATATTAATAAAAACATGTTTTAGAGAAGGAATAGATACACCAATAAAATTATATTTAGTAGATGATAGAATTATAAAACCTATAAAAAAGTATAATAACAGTCATAAAAGGAAATTTAATATACCAAAAATTTAAATTTAAAATAAGGGCGAATTATTCAGTAGCAATAACAGATAAAAATATAAATAAATCATTAGTATTATATTGGAAAATATCAGGAATAGAACTAACCCCAGGAGGTAAAATATTTACAACAATATGTAAAAATCTATATGTATTAACAACAAAACATAAATAACAGGAAAAAATAAAATTAATAAAATACAAATAGAAAGTCCTTTTGAACAATTTGTAAAAACAATTGATAATAATGATTATAGTTACAAAAATATAGACATAGAAGAAGATTTAGAAATAATAAATGATAGAATAAGTACATCAAAAAGAATAGCTCATGAAAAACCAGAATCATCAAGCTCATAAAAAAGAACAAGTTATGAAACAATTTCAACAGTTAATTTAAATCAATATTACATAACGGGAACAATAAATGAAAAAGAATATTTAATTCTCTTAAACACAGGACAAGAAGAAAATCATATAGCAAAATATCTAGTAAGAAGTGAAGAAATAAAATCTAATAGTAATATATGCCCAAATCTACCAAGGAGTCTAATAAACATTAAGGATATGGCAGAAAAAGAAATAATAATAGGAGTTAGGAAAATAAAAATAGAATTTGAAATAAAGGAAGAAATGCAAAAAACAGGTATAATGTTAGGAATAAAATAGTTAGAACAGGTAAAACCATACAATATAGAACATACACAATTATCTATAACATATAATAAAGAGAAATTATTCATAAAAAGAACTTTAACATGATATGAAAATATATGTACTTGTAAAAATAATAGTAGAAGGATATTATAATAGGTATTATACACCTATGATAGATACAGGAGCAGAAGCAAACTTATGTAGATACAATTGTTTACCAAAAAATATGGGATAAATTAAAAACACCAATAGTAGTCAAAGGATTTAATAATGAAGGAAGTTTAATTACATATAAAGCTAAAAATGTAAAAATACAAATATGGGATAAAATAATAACAATAGAAGAAATCTATAATTATGAACTAATATCAAAAGATATGCTTTTAAGAATGTCATTTTTAGATAAATTATATCCACATATAATAACTAAAACAGATTGGTGGTTTACAACACCATGTAAACAAAAAGTAAGAGCAAAAGAGTTATTAATAAAATAAGAAAGAAAATTGATTGGATAAAATGAAGTGAAAAAATTACACAAAGGTTAAAAATATAAAAAATACAGAAGACATAGTAGAACTAGTTGTATTTCTGATAAATAAAAAAGAAATAACTATATTTTCAATAGATAAGGTAGAAATAATAAAGAAAAAATTAAGACAATTATATAGTGAAGATCCATTAAAAGAATGGGAAAAAATATAAAAATACTATAAAAATTGAATTAATAGATAAAAATAGCATAATAACTCAAAAACCATTAACATATAATTTTGATGATTTAAAAAAATTTAAAATGCATATAGATGAATTATTAGAAAAACAGTATATACAAAAAAAAATAGTAAACATAATAGTCCAGCATTTGTAGTAAATAAACATAGTGAACAAAAAAGAGAAAAAAGTAGAATGGTTATTGAATATAAAAATTTAAATGCAAAAACTATGACATACAATTATCCAATACCAAATAAGATATTGAAAATAAGACAAATACAATGATATAACTACTTTAGTAAATTTGACTGTAAATCAGGATTTTACCACTTAAAGTTAGATGAAGATTCTAAAGAATTAACCGCATTTACAGTACCACAAGGATTTTATGAATGGAATGTATTACCATTTGGATATAAAAATGCACCAGGTAGATATCAACATTTTATGGATAATTATTTTAAATAATTACCTAATTGTATAGTATACATAGATGATATACTACTATATACAAAAACTAAAAACTAGCATTTAAAATTACTAGAACAATTTACAGATATAATAGAAAAATCAGGAATAAGTTTAAGTGAAAAGAAAGCTGAAATTATGAAAAATCAGATAGAATTTTTAGGAATACAAATAGATAAAAGTGGAGTAAATTTGCAACAACATATAGTACAAAAAATAATAAATTCAAAAGAAGAATTAGATACAAAAAAGAAATTACAATCATTTTTAGGATTAGTAAACCAAGTAAGAGAATATATACCAAAATTAGCAGAAAACCTAAAGCCTTGACAGAAAAAATTAAAAATGATGTAGAATATAATTACAACGAAGAAAATAAAAAACAAGTTCAGAAAATAAAAATACTTTGTAAAGAATTACCAAAATTACAATTCCTAGACAAAAATAAAAATTTACATATACAATAGAAACACATGCAAGTTAATATAGTTATGGAGGAGTACTTAAATATTGGTACGAAAATGAAAAAATAGAACATCATTGTAGATATTACTCAGGTACATTTAATGAAACAGAAATAAAATGGAAAATAAATAGAAAAGAATTATGTTCATTATATAAATGTTTATTAGCCTTTGAACCATATATTGTATATAACAAATTTATTGTGAGAACAGATAATACCCAGGTTTGATGGTGATTAACAAGAAAAATACAAAACTCAGTTACGACGAAGGAAATTCGAAGATTAGTATTGAATATATTAAATTTTACATTTACAATTGAAGTAATCAAGACTGACAAGAATGTTATTGCAGATTATATATTAAGACAAAGCTACTCAAACTGATTTACCAATGGAAGAAGCTGATGTCAAACATACCCAAACAGACTTAATATTACAAGTGTTTGAACAAATGAAGTTATTACAAGAACGAGTTATCACATTAACTACTGAAGTTACAAATGTAAAAGTGCAGGTTGAGCACTATAAAAAATAAGAAGCTATTAGCAAAGATACTGTGCAGGAAGAGCACATTAAAAACTAGACCTAGAAGGTGACGATGAGAAACACCTAAAAACTCAAATTACTAACTAAATTACAGTTACAGCTGCAGGCGCAGGTGATGTATATAAGGGAAAGAATATAGTCACTCAAAATAAACCTGAACCACCAAAGAAAAATAATTATAACCTCAACCAGATATTCTCAAAACCTTATACACCAAATATACAAAAATCAGAGTCATCTATATCTCCCCAGATACACACATATTCCGAATCACTCAATCAACAAAAGCAGACTTATAACTATATCACTCATACATATATTGATAATATTTATACCTTACAAAAATTTTTAAATACAAAACCTATCCAGAATAAAGATTTAGAAAAACAAAACCAAGGATATATTCCACAAAAATGTTAGAACTATAACAAACTTATTGCTTTGCCTGACACTAGCGCAAACTTAATTTCCTCATGTTACTATTATGGACTATTATCTACAGTTTACACAATTACTGGAGAAGAGTTAACAAGAATTCTAGATATTCACAAAAATTTTATGGATTATAAAAGGATTACGAAGGGACAGTTATTCTATGTTCGTTTCTACTCAGCACCAACAGAAATATTGTTTGATGAAATAAAACAGACAATTACTGTTGTCAAGATAGGAATGACACGAGACTATATTATCAATGAAGAAATATGTGAACAAGAAAAGATGACCAAAAATCAGATACCGGATTTCTACCGAAATAAGAGAGTTATTGGACTTAGCAGTATATTGACTGAGTTAGTAAATAATTAAATAAATCAAAACCCAGTTTGGATTTCCTATAACAGAAATCAATTATTGGTTTACTCAACTTGTAAAAATATTAGAGAAAATGACAGAGAAGAGATAAGAAAATGGATCATAATAATCCTAAAACCAGAAGAGTTATCAGTCACAAGATCTATTACGAAAGGAGTTATTTCAGAAGAAGCTATGGAACAATTCTATAAACAAGTTGGCCAAAGATATGATGACCACATATGCAGTAGGTGTAGTGGCAGACACAACTTTATTCCAGATGTGATGCTACAATAGCAAGAAGATTAAAAAGCAGCAGATACGACAAGAAGAAGATAAAAAGAAGATAGTAAAGGAGCAATAATAGAAGAAGACAAGGCATTAAAGATAGGAAAATGACATATAAGAAAAAGCTAAACTTCTTACGTAAATTATTGTAAAGTTTTAATAGCCTTTTTGACTTTTCTTTTCATTTAATAGGTTTTTTGACTTTTTGGACAAAAAACTATTATTAGTTTAGTTAGCTTTAAGTCTTTTCTTTTCAGAATGTAAAGACTTCTTTGTAAATTAGGAAACATTTAAAGTGTGTTAATAGTTTACGCGCTTTCTTAGGATTATAAATAGAGAGCATTTTGCTCAGTTAGAGGTAAGCCTTCATGAGTTGAGGCAAAACCCTCTCTTGTACACAAATTTTTTTTGAATTATTTAATAAAAAACAGGTATATTTCTAAGGAAAAACTATGAATCAGACAGCTATGGAAAATCTAGAATTATTAGATTTACCAGAACAAGTATTTATATTTATGATTATGAATAGCTAAATTCATAAATTCTTGACAATCATAATATGATAAAATAAGTTCATGTTAGTTACTTTATAGTAGAATTATTCAAAAAATATCATGTTAAGAAGTTTATTAGCAAAGAGGAAAAATGAGAAAAATCCCTAAGAACTATGTCATCCTAAAGGTGAAACCGGTGAGGCAAGAAAGCCGTGATAGGGGAGTAGCCACAGTAGAGGCACTTTTTAAGGGAAAAGTATCTAGATTACCATGCTAATAGAAATCGAAGAACATGTTATTTAAGAATAATCTAGTATATAGTAATCTAAAATGATCATATTTTGTTGTGTGTATGATTGAAGAGAATATTTTGAAAAAGCATCATATGAAAAATAAATACTTATTTATCTGACGAAATGGTAGATAAATTTAAAATACTTGTTTTGTATATACTTAAGGATATAGAAATTGTAGATATAAGAAAAATCATATTGGAAAAAATATTTGATAAATATTTTATGACTAGAATAAACTACATACCACACCTACCTACCTACTCTTACAAATACTTACATACGAAACCTACACATCAACCATGATAAATTATGTATATTTAGAAAATTGGAAAATGGATATGAAAAATATACAATTAATAGAAAAACTAATGAAAACAAATTAGAAGAATATATGAGAACTAAAGATATAAAATATATAGAATTCCTTAATGAAAATATAGATGAATTATTAAGATTAAAACAAACAACTAATAAATACTATGATAAAGCAATTAATTACTAGAATCCAATTCCAAGTTATCCAAGTTATTCGTAGAAACCTAAGCATAATATGGATAATATGATAAGATATATATCTGATGAAACTAAGATACTAGTTTTATATATCATAAAAGACTTAGAATTAGAAGACATAAAGAAAACAATATGGAAAAAAATATTTGATTATGAAGATGAGTTACTAAGTACTAATTCGATAGAAGATGAATTAGAAAATATAGATTTCTACGTTAGAAATAATTCAAACAGTTATTATTCAGATGGATATTATACAAATTAAAAATACTAGAATATATTCAGAGAGTTAGAGAAAAACAAAGTTGGCTATACGAAGAAATTGATTATAGAAACCAGCTTCAAAAAGGAAGAGAACAATTAAAAGAAAGATTAATTTGGATAAATAAAATCATAAACAACTAGAATTAAAAGACAGTTTAGAATATGATTTAGATATGGAATTATTCATAGACAAAAAAGACAGGATAATTAACGAAATAGATAACCTAGAATTTAATATCAGATACAGTACAATTAGAATAAATTATTACAAAGAAATTTGCAGTATCACAACTACTTTAGGATAAAATGATAGACTATGAGTATTTAAAATATTGGAGACAAGATATGAAAGAAATAAGATTAACGGAAATACTTATGAAAGAGAATTTAATTGAATATTTTAGAACAAAAGATATAGAATATTTAGAATACCTCCAAAATAATATACAAGAATTACAAAGACTAAGACAAAAAACTAAAGAATATTACAGTAAAATATTTAATCAAATACCATCCAATCACCCCCTAGATATGAACATTAATAAAATTAAAATAAATAAACTAAAAATAAAAATGATTAGAGAAGTTAAGAAATATCCACACACAAACAAAAATAGATCTATTAGGCCAATAATAGATCTATTTAAGTTACCCAAGTTATCCGCACCCCTACAAGACTTGGGGTAAATTCTTTTGATTGCAAAATCAACTCTTTTCACTGCGACATACCAAGGTACACACTGATTTTGCTTCTATTTTTCTATCATTAGCATCAGAGTCATGGTCAAACGTCATGTTTTTCATGTTAATTCTCGAGTCTAAAGTGTGAAAAACTCTTCAAAAACTGTGTATGAACATACTTGTTAGAAATAGCTTATAATCGAACGTAATAAAAAATTTTAGAGATCCGATACGAAGCACCACCATTGTACTTTGGTTCCGATTAGTCGTGCCACCATTAGGACTTGGATCTGCTCAGACGCGCCACTGCGCTTTGGATCCAGCCAGTTTTAAGTAAATCTGTGCAATTCCTTTGTTTATTTTTTTTGAAAGAGAGATATATTGAAAGATACTGTGTAAATTTTTTTTATTAATAGATAAAGAGAAGATAGAGAAAGACATGGAAAACAGAAAGTGCAAAGCACTTCAAATAGAATTCTCAAGAATAAACGGAGACTTCTTGTGTTTATCTGTTGAAGAAAAACAATACTTGTTTCTTTACTTTAAATGAGGAAAAGGAAAGTTTTTTTTAATGTTTATTAATATTGAAGAAAGTGGGGGGTTTGGGTCACAGGTGACAAAAGAGTTTTAAAATGAGCTGTAGGTGACACAAGTCTTAAATATTAGTTGGAGGTGACAATTACTTTATTATGTATTAAGAAAGTTGGGGAAGTTTTAAAATAACCCACAAGTTTTTAAATTTACACTTTGATCCCAATATATACCTAAAATAACGAAAAATGGAGGGAAAAAAGGTGTCTTTCTCTCTCTTTTCATCCATTGTTGTTTTCTCTCTCTTAGCGATTTTTGTTGTTAATTGTTTCTATTTTTGCTGCTTTATTCATCATCTTCTGCTTCATCTTTTTCTTGTCGACCATTTGTTGTTGTTGTTGTTGTTGGTACAGCGCTACTGCTGCGATCTGACCAATTTCTTAGGTCAAATTTTGTTTACTACATCACTTTCCACTTTGGCATTACTTCATAGGTTACTTTGGTAAGTAAAATTATGATTTTTATTCGTATTTGTCATCTGAGTACACTTCTATTTTTTCAACAATGGATAGAACCCCGATTATGAATCCAGCACAAGTGCCCACAATTTAAACAGATCAATCATCTGGTGCATCAGATGAGTAATCTGTTGCATCAGACTATTTATCTGTTGCATCAGACATATTATCTGTTGTATCAGGATGTTTATCTGTTGCACCAGACTAATTATCTGTTGCATCAGAATGTTTATCTATTGCACTAGACTAATTGTCTGTTACAATGAATGATTAATCTGTTTGAAACAACACAAATCAACCCCTAGGACAAACCCAATAGATAAATCTTGCAATTGCTACTGGATTCTAAATTATTCCTTTTTACATCGAATCGTCGAAATATTTGTTGAGAAGATAATAGACAGAATGAAAATTAAATATGTATTAAAACGTCAAAGATCAAACATACTTTATTTATTAAACAAATAAAAATACATATAATAGACTAAAAGAAAAATAATAGTCTAATTATTATTATTATTATCAGCATCAGCATTGCCAGCCGGACAATCTTCAACCGAAAGTAGCAAGACCCTCCTCAGCCTGCGTATCTCGAAGAGCATTCTTGATCTAACTCCTCTCAATTCCCATTGCAGATCACGAAGTTGATTTCGAAGTTCATTCACGGCGTCTTGCAGAAAAGCAACGTCCCACACTGGGTCAGCCATAATCTTATCTTCTAGAGCGTAATATGAAAGATGAGATGCAATAAATAAATAGAGTGTGTATTTGAATGAACGATTGAGTAAGGATGGACCTATTTATAGAGAATTGAATTTGAATGAGAGGCAAAAAGGCGCGACTATTCACCTCTATACATTAATTAAATTTTTGATTAAATTAAGAAAATAAATATTGTGATATAAGTCATGACTTTTCAGATTATTAATATTAATTAGTCTTTAAAAGAACTATTTTTATTGAGTTGTGGCAACAAATTCTATATCTGTTACATCAGATAACATATCTGTGACAACAGATATATTATCTGTTGCAATAAATATAAAATATGTTGCATCAGATAACATATCTATTGCAACATATAATCTAACTGTTCACCTCCATTTATTAATTACATTTTTTATTAATGTGAAAAGTAATGAATTAATTCAATTAAGAAATATTGTGATAAGTCATGACTTTTCAGATTATTATTATTAATTATTTCTTTTCAAGAATTGCTTTTATTGAGTTGTAACTCGATATAGGTTGCATCAGATAAATCATCTGTGACAACAGATATATCATCTGTTGCAACCATAGTGAACCTGTTGCATCAGATAATTTAATTATTGCAATATATAATCTACTTTTAAAAAAAAACTATATCACCATATCATTAATCCAAATTTGCTTACTTTTTTATTTTAAAATAGAAAAAAATATCTTTTCAAATTCCTTAATAAAATAATAATCATTTTATTATATAATAAATAATTTAAAAATAAAAATGGTGAAAAGTCACGATCAGTTATTAAAATTGTGGTTATAAATTATGTTTATTATTTATTTCCTTATTATTTATTTACGAAACATTTTTCATATTGAATAATCGAAACTCCGAGTTATGTCTTTCTCTTTTCACCCTCTCAATAACAACAATAGCCCTTTATTTATTAATAACCGCCAGGTGCAAAATATGATCAATCTGTCGTAGCAGATTGACCTCTAACTGTTGACACAAATTGCTGCTCAATCCCTACCACCAACCGTCGACATGTTGAGAACAAGGAATAAACAGAATGATTATTATTAAATACTAAATAAGAATTAAAAATTCAAAGTCGACAACAAAATGAAATGAATGTTCATAGATTTTTGAATGTCTTGGGTAGATTTAATATACAAAAGGAGGAAAATAATCGCCAAAATAGAAAACGTTACCTAATTATTATTACTACTATTATTATTGTCAATCAGACATCTTTCATTCATCCGAAGCCTTGCTCGGAAGTCAGCCAAATATCTCTCTGGAGTTCATCAATCAAGCTGCCTTTGAAGTTCACGCAAGAACTCGATATGAATATTCTTGTACGAATCTGGATCATCCATATTTGTAAGGAGGGACCTAATTATAAATTATTGTATCTCAGAAAGAAAAAAAATTGCTTTAAAATAAATCTAATAGATGGGTAATCTGTTACAAAATATATTCTTTTTGTTAGATAACTTACAACATACTGGCAATCTTTTTGCAACAGATGTATATATCTATTTGATTTCTGCAACAGGTTGATCACTGTCGTAATAGATGTCTCTAATTGATTGACAATATAAATAGATATGTCGTCTGTTGCAACAAACTAGTCATCTATTTATTTAATTTAAGCCATAAATGGGCTTGGAAGAATAAGGTGCGTGCAGATGGATCCACTATCATATGTGTGGGAGTTAAGTATGTATTACTAATAAGGTTACTGGGATAACACACACAAAGTACAATATTTTTGTGAATGTAGTTTTTAATCGATTAGGCATTGATCATTCAAACAAGATCCTGCATTGTACCGTTAAGTTTGATGGGTTTGAAATTGATAAGGCTGAGGACCTCATAAAGATAGTGCAGATACCCTATTACAAATTACTGATGATTGGTGCTCGTGTTTATGTGTGTCAAGTTTTGAGAAGGGATTAATATTTGTCGTCACTGCAGAGAACCAATAGCGATTGGACTTAACTTTAAGTGTGCATTGGACCCTTAGAGGGCCCTCGAAGCCTCGCACTGCATTAAACAAGAATGGAAAACCAATATAGTTATTGCCCTGGCCAAAATTTATATGGTTGGATTGCTCACTCGGGTTGATGATTATTTGCTAGAAGGTGTGGTAGGAGAATGCTTTCGAGGGAAAATAGGTTGTTGATGGAAGACTATATCATCTGAGAGATAATTTAAGAAGAGACACAGGGTAGAAAGTAACTTCTAACGAATCTGGCCGATAGAATTATCTTAACAGATGTGAAATCTGAATCAAGTGCAAATATGAAAGTGTATCTGGTAATATGATTTCGTCTGTTGTGTCTCTGAAAGAAAAACAATGCAAATGGACACTTTGCTAGGGAGCTGCATGGTAGAGATTATCACCTAGGTAGAAAATAGAAAAAGACCAACAAAGAAGCCTCATGGGCATCGAGGGTAGAAATGATGTTCAGCAAGTCTAGAAAACTTACGCCAACAACAACTCCAGTGAAAATAAGAAAACTAAGCGAAGGCGTCAATTTCTGAATTTTAAATTTCATCCCATCTTCATGTTTTTATTTTTGATCAAGTCCACTACCGTTGACCTGATCGGAACCACAAACGAGATTGAAAGGTAAATAGAGTATCATTGCTTCCTTAGTAATATGGTTATAATTGATTGTGTTTTCTTGCCTTGAAATGCTTTCAACATTCCTTGGAGAAGATCAGATGTTTGCTGTAGTATGTGAATCCCGATAATTTTCAAGCTTGCCTCCAGCTTGTTGATTCTGTATTCAAGCTGGTCGTTACCGTCTTCAAAGTTGGTAAGGAGTTCCTCGTCTCTTGTGAGCTCGATCAGGAACACTACCTTCAAAGTTGTAGCATTCTAGAAGCCCTTCAGAACACTTTCTCTTCAGAAGTTTTAAAGGATACATAGAGGGTCGCTGTGTTTGTTTTAGGTCAAAATATGTTGATGCATGTTAAAAATGTGATCCCAATAGTTGAACAACACACTTTTATCGAGCATTCCTCCATACATCTTGCTCAACCAATTTGATAAATTAGTAAGCATGGAGTTACATAGCATGTGATTTAAATCGGCTCTACTAAGCCTATCAAACGTTACGTAACTCCAAGCTCATTACCCTATCAAAACAATACTACAACAAGCATCTGATCTTTTCCAAGGAATGTTGAAAGCATGTCAAGGCAAGAAAACACAATCAATTATAATTATATTTCTAAGAAAGCAATGATACTCTATTTGTCTTTCAATCTCGTTTGTGGTTCTGATCAGGTCAACGACAGTGGACCTGATCGGAAACACAAACAAGAAGGCATGGGATAAAATTTAAAATTCAAAAATTTGCCGCCTTCGTTTAGATTCCTTATTTTAACTATAGTTGCTATTGGCATAAGTTTTCTAGACTTGCTGTACATCATTTCTACCCTCGATGCCCGTGAGGCTTCTTTGTTGGTCTTCTCCTATTTTCTATCTAGGCGATAATCCCTACCACGCAGCTCCCTAGCAAAGTGTCCATCTGCATTGTTTTTCTTTCAGAGACACAACAGATTAAATTACATTACATGATACACTTTCATATTTGCACTTGATTCAGATCTCGCATCTGTTAAGATAATTCCACCGGCCAAATTCATTAGAAGTTACTTTCTACCCTATGTCTCTTCTTCAATTAGCTCTCAGATGATATAGTCTTCCATTAACCACCCATTTTCCTTCAAAAGCATTCTCCTACCGCACATTCTGGCATAAAATCATCACCCCGAGCGAGCAACCTAGCCATATAAATTTTGGCTAGGGCAATAAATATATTGGTTTTTCGTTCTTATTAGATGCAGTGCTAAGCTTAGAAGGCCCTCTAAGGGTCCAATGCACCCTAAAAGTTAGTCCAATCACTATTGACTCTCTTTATAATGACACAAAAATTAGATCCCTTCACAATGCTTGACAAATAAACATAAGTAACAACCGACATTAAATCTTAGCAGGCTATCAGAACCATATTCATGGTCCCTCACCTTATCAGTTCAGACCTACCAAACTTAACTGTAAAAGTGAAGACATCTTATTTGAACGATCTATGACTAATCAGTAAAAACATCATTCACAAAATCAGTGCACTCTATGTGTGTTTCCACGATAACATTATCAGTAATACATACCTCCCATATATGAAGTGGTTCCATCTACAAATAACTTATTTCTCTGATCCCATCTTTACTGCAGCCTCTTAAGATAGTTCGTCAAAAGTTGATCAACTGTCAGTTCCTTATATCTACAAAGGAGAGGAAAAAAATTGATGTCATAAAAAGAACATTGTCCATCTGTTGTATTAGATATGGAGTCTGTTATAACAGATGTGGAGTCTGTTGCAACAGATGTGGAGTCTGTTGCAACAGATGTAGAGTCTGATGGAATACATCAAACCAACCTTTCTGGTGGTTTTATTTGTTCCAACAATTTTTCCATCTGTTGCAACATCAACAACAACATAAATATCAATAAAAAAGAAACAACATTTGTTCCAATAACATCATCAACAACAAAGAAGCAACATCTTTTGTGCCAGAACCATCAACAACATCACAAGTTCCAACAACGCCAACCCCACCAACAACATCAATAACTGCATCAATAATAATGAAACAAACAAAATACATACAAAAAAAATGATACTGCCAACAAGGCTTTTAAACTTCTCCCAACAGATGACTTTTTTCTCATACTGTAATAAAAATTCTCAGATTATTTATTCAACACTTACAAGTTCCTTAAAATTTTTTTAATAAATATGATATGGGTAAATAATAATTAAATAAAAAAATACATGTAAATAACATGCAAATAAGAAGATGAGAATGAAAGAGCAATAATGAACCATACCTTAATATCAAAAAGGGGATCCAAATAGAAATTTAAGTCAAGGAAAGATATGGATGGGTTTAGATCCAAAAAGATCTTTATGAGAAGAGAAGAGAAAAGAGAGGAAAAAGGCTGTGACCCTAAAGGGGAGAGATAAAAAGATGAGAGTTGAATAAAATAAACTGCAGCTGAAGGAAGAGATGAGATAATTTCTATAGATGTATTGTGTATGTAGACATGGTGGTTTTCAATATTCAATAATTAATAATTATTAATTTCATTAATAATTTGAGGAGCACGAGAAAGACCAAGACTGCTGACATTGAAAAGACAAGACAAGATTGCTCAATGAACTCACTTTTGAGATATCCAAGAAATATTTTTTACCACCTTTAGTAGTAAGTACTACTACTTGATATTATCTACTCGGACCAGAAGCTTCTTGCTTTAAAATGAAAAGAGATAAAAAGATTTTCAAACAGATATATCATCTATTGCAACATATATAAATATCTGTTTAAAAATCCAAACAGCTAAGCCATCTATTACAACAGATATAAATATCTATTTAAAAATCCCAAAAGCTCAGTCATCTGTGACAACAGATGAAAATGTTCATTTGATAATTAATAAAATCATATATGTCATCTGTTACAACAGATATAAATATTTGTTTGAAAATTTCCAACAGCTCAGTCATCTATCACAACAGATGCAAATATCTATTTGATAATTAAATCAGATATGTCATCTGTTGTAATATATATGTACCTGTTTGAAAATTTTCAACAGCTTAGTCATTTGTTGCAACAGATTTTATAGCAATTGATTTAGGTAGAACTAAGGATGAATGAATAAGCTCACATGGTCAAATATAAATCTAATTAAGTCTTTGCAATTGCATGGCGTTGGTATTGTATTCATACCGACCTGAGTCATCGATCGATCACTCTGAGTTGAAATGAGTTCTCATCAACTCAATGTTAGGATAGTGATAGTACCTAAGTTGATTTAGGTGGAACTAGGTATGAATGAGTGAGCTTGCAGGGTCAACTATAAATCCAATCGAGTCTTTCCAATTGCATGGCATTGGTATTGCGTTCATCCCAACCCAAGTCATCAATCGATCACTCTGAGTTGAAATGAGTTCTCATCAACTCAATGTTAGGATATTGATAGTACCTAAGTCGATTTAGGTGGAACTAGGGATGAATGAGTGAGATTGCATGGTCAACTATAAATCCAATTGAGTCTTTACAATTGCATGGCGTTGGTATTACATTCATCTCAACCCGAGTCATCGATCGATCACTTTGAGTTAAAATGAGTTCTCATCAACTTAATGTTAGGATAGTGATAGTACCTAAGTTGATTTAGGTAGAACTAAGGATGAATGAGTGAGATCGCAGGGTCAACTATAAATCTAATTGAGTCTTTGCAATTGTATGGCATTGGTATTGCGTTCATCTCGACTCGAGTCGTCGATCGATCACTTTGAGTTGAAATGAGTTATCATCAACTCAATGTTAGAATAGTGATAGTACCTAAGTTTATTTAGGTGGAACTAGGGATGAATGAGTGAGCTCATAGGGTCAACTACAAATCTGATTGAGTCTTTGAAATTGCATGGCGTTGGTATTGCGTTCATCCCAACCTGAGTCGTCGATCGATCACTCTAAGTTGAAATGAGTTCTCACCAACTCAATGTTAGGATAGTGATAGTACCTAAGTTGATTTAGGTGGAACTAGGGATAAATGAATAAGCTCGCAGGGTCAACTACAAATCCAATTGAGTCTTTGCAATTGCATGGCACTGGTATTGCGTTCATCCCGACCCGAGTCATCGATCGATCACTCTGAGTATTAATGAGTTCTCATCAACTCAATGTTTTAAAAACTAAATCTTTTAAAAATTTTAAAATTAATCAAGATCAATTCGAACCAAATTACCAATTTCAAAACTTGTCATTCTTTTCTAAAATTACAAATCAACCCATACAAATCATCCATTTACGTGAAAAACTTTTCATTTCAAATTTTAAGTTCCCGCTCTTCTCTCTCTCTATCTATTGGGGTGTCCTCTCCTTCTCAATAATACAAATAATACAAACAACAACTACTCAACATATTGCTCAATCCTTCAAAACAGGTTGATTTTCTTCCCATTTACGACTACATATAGTTGGTTTTTTGACTTCATTCCCACTTGTATCCGTTGTTTTCTCTATCTTCGCATGTAATAGAGTTCGAGAAGATTTCTACATTTGTTCTTTATTCTAAAAAATAGGGCTTTTTAGTTAATGATAAAAAAGAAGACTTTTAGTTGTATTATCTTCGAGAATGGGTTAACAATTTTGAGTTTTGATGCTAAAAAAGTAGGAAGCACCCGAGAAAATCCTAGTTTTTCTCTTAGTGTTTTGTTGACTGTTGTGGTATTGTTGGATGGTGTTTGAGGTGTTGTTGGTGTTGTTGGTATTTTATTTTTTGCCAATGGTATCGGTGGTCTTGGTGTTGGTATTGGTGGCATTGGTGGTGGTCTTGGTAGCATTGGTCATGGCATTAGTTGTGGTGGTGGTGGTCCATCTGTTGTAATGGGTGGAAGATATGTGGGGAGATATTAAATAGGTCTTCAAACAGATTCCCCTTCTGTTCCAACTGATGGGTTATCCGTTGGAGTATTTTCTTGTAATGTGGCAGAGAATAATTTATTAAAATTTCTCTACTTGTTAAAACAGGTGGAATATCTGTGGGGAGATATTAAATAGGTCTTCAAATAGATTTGAGTTCCCCATCTGTTTCAACTGATAGGTTATCCGTTGAAGTATTTTTTTTGGTTATGTGGTAAGAATAATTTATTGAAATTTGTCTCACCTTTTTTAAAAAAATTATGCAGACATCAAATGCAATGTATTTTTTATTTTTCTTTTGTTTGTAGTTAAAAAATGTCTCCCAAAAGAAAAGAAACAGAAAGTAGAGAAAATGGATCAACTTCCGATCACCAAACAAAAGGCTAGATTACAGATAGATTCGGAGAAACTTCCAGAAAAATCTCAGTCAGGGCAAAATGAAGCCGAGGAAAGTGATAACTCCCCCTCACCAATGGGGTGTGAAATAATATCAAAATTCTAGCATGATTCTGTCAAAACCATTAGTATTGACAAGTTTTGAGTTGTGATACTGATGAATAACCCTAATGTAGTATTTGGTGATCTTGTACTTAAATGTCAGTTGGGGAAACCTTTTGACGAACTTAGGAGTACTATGAAGAAGGAAAACATAGATGGACTTTTTAAGAAGAGCTCCTTTGCACACTTTCTTGAGCTCTCTAAGCCCCGCCCTCTCCATTTCCCAATGATCATGGTATATGGCCTTCTCAAGCGTAGGATCATGTATGTGGGGGATGATGGAGGTCCGAAGGAGGGCAAAAATAAGATGGATGAAGTATGGATCAACTACTGTGGCATGCCGGTTTGTTTTGGAATGAAAGAGTTTGCCATTGTGACGGGCTTGAGATGCGATTGTCCAGAAGAACCTGCCATCAAGAAAACACCCCACAAAGGGTCCAACAAACGCAAGGTCAAAAAAGATAGGTTGTTAGGGATTGTTGGACCTAGCTACAAAGTGAAGGATTTGATAGCGGATCTCAAGAATAAAGATATACCAAATCACTACCGGGAGAAATTGTGCTTAGTTTGGTTTGTCCATTCTGTTTTATTGGCAAGAGACGTCAAAAAAGTTATAGAACGTGATTTGTTGGCGCTTGCTGATGATTTTGGGAGATTCAACGATTATCCATGGGGCTACGATAGCTACTAATTGACTGTCAAATATTTACTGAAAGAGCTAAAGCTAAAGACGACCATATTATACGGCTTTACTTGAGCTTTCATGGTAAAATTGATCACTATTTTTACTCATTCATTAATTTATATTGAATACACTTGTGACTTTTTTTTTTGCTTGCTTTCTGTTTACAATTTTTAGGCTTGGACATGTGAAGCTGTTCCTCCCCTCTGAAAGCATTTCACGAATTACCCAGATAAGGTTTCTCATCCAAGGATCCTTAGGTGGTTGGCTGTAGTAGAGAGCAGCAAAAAAAATATTAATGAGGTTGATCTCTTTAACCCTCCGTATGATGCAGTACGTCTTCTTTCAACTAAAATAATTTACCTCAAAGAAAGATATTGACACAGATGTTCCATCTGTTGCAAGAGATTACCTGTCAACTGCAACTGGTGTAATGGGTAATCTATTGCAACAGACGATTCATATTTCATAACAGATTAACCATATGTTGCTTTGTTCTCTGAACCCTACTCAACAGATTACCCATCCACTGTAAATTATACAACAGATGGGTATTCTGATGCAACATATTATCAATTTGTTTCAACATACAAATCAACTGTTACAGTAGCTAGATTGTCTATTGCATCAGTTGGTTGTGTTAACATAACCTGAGCCCCATGTAACCCAACTGACTGCAAATTATTATTATATGATTTAAATTCCTCTTGTCATTTTTTATAGGTTATGCATCCTTGGATCGTGCCTATCATTGATGAGCTGGAGATGACTTCTTTTCTTACTCTGGGTCTTGTTGATACAAAAGAAGACCCAACGGTGAGTTAATAAAGAAGGAATTGGATGGAGCAACATCCATAAGAAGAGCAGTTAGGAAAGGTCAGTCTAATGTTGAAGATCTTCATGACCTAACTCAAACTGTAACAGATCCGGGTGCTTCTTCTGGGGGTGTTGCTTGTGGAGGTTTTTGTGATGGTGACAGCCATCCTGCTTCTGCTTCTGCTGCCAGTCGTGATTATGAGCATGTTGGTTCTCAGCAAAAAATAAATATGTTTGAAAATACCCTTTGCACAGGTTCTCCCTCTCACCCCTACACCGGTCCCTCTTACCCTTACATTGGTTCCTCTCACTCCTCCTCACCCTCATGTTCTCATTGCAAATACAAAGTGTACAAGGATAGAGAGGATAAACTCCTCAAAAAGCTAGAGGCTATTGCTGGAGCTACCGAGGAGTTAAAATCCAGAAGGGGTGTCATACTATCCAATGAGGTAAGAGAGCCATGCACTCCTACAGTGGAGGTTAGGAGAAAGAGAATAAAAATTAGACAAATTCTCTCCATTTTGAAATCAACAAAAAATATAACTCCCCCCACTCCAATAGTTGTTGAAGTTCAGGGGCCGCCGAAAAGGGTGAACATATTTGCGGCGCTTGGCAAGGAGAAGAAGAAGAAGAAACTGGAAGAATTCATCAAAATGAAGGTTCAAAAAGAATACACCATGCATTCATTTGCCACCAAAGACTTCTCGAATATGACAAATATGTGCGTGTGGTACGAGGACAAGGTAAGTTTACTTTTGCTAACCTACCCTTCCAATCTACTCCATGAAGAAGAATCTATGCAGCAGATGTGTAATCTGTTGCAATAGCTTGGTATTCTGTTGCAACATAATACACCGCTGTTGCATAAGTTGCATTGGCTGGGTAATCTGTGAACTGATTCAGAGAACCCCCTGCATCGGATTCTTTCCACTGTATTTTTATTCTTTACAATTACTAACCTATTTAAAAATTATCTTCTTATACCACAGTATGTTGATGAAATTCTCTGCCTCATGAGGGGCAGCCAATTAGCGTACCCAGATGCTTATGATGCTACTGATAGGATAATGGACCTCAACTTCTACAATAATTTTAAAGATAGGTACGCTGATCTTCGTAATCTAGCTGATTCCAATGGCCTAGAATTTGATCAGTTAGTTTCTACATTCCAATGAGATGAAGAAGTGATTAAATATGTTAGAGGAAAGAGGCCATATCCACACGTAAGAGCTGGACCAAGGCAAAGAAAATCCTTGCATTCATGAATGTGGATGTCACCCATTATCTCACTGTTGAGATACTACTATACAAGTGAAAGATTAAGGTTTATGACTGCAACTTACCTGTGTTCAGTTAGAAGACATTTTTAACCCACATGCAGCCACTCTTGAAGTTGTTACCCAAGTTGTTGATGCAGAGTAAGCTGATGGATCATTTGCCGGCTGAAGTATTGGAGAAGGAATCATGGGTTTTTGAAGGTCGAAATAAGAACATCCAGCTCCCAAAAAATACAACCGGTGCAGCGTGTGGGCCGTACTCACTTGCATACATGGAGTGTTTACTGATCGGCACACAAATGACTGGTGTGTGCGATACTGTTGTGGGAAAGATGCAATGGGTCTGGGCATATGGGGTACTAACTAAATGGTTGGAGCCCGTGTATAAAAATGAACATGTACAAAGACAGAGACAAACACGATAATAAATTTTCATTTCAAGCCAATTCCTTATACATATAGAGGCAATAATTTTTATGTCTGGCAAAGTTGAATTTTTATAATGCAACAGATTTTATATCTGTCGTAACAGATATAGTACCTGTTGTGACAGATTGATTATCTGTGAGAATAGGTAGGTCATCTGTTGCATTATGCAGATGTTTCACGTCTGTCAGTCGCAACAAATTTACGATCTGTTGTAATAACTTATCTGTTGCAACTGATCGATAATCTGTTGGAGCAAATCAAAAAAGTAGGAAGACCTATTATATAATTTGTAGTAGATGACCTACGTGTTTCATCTCATGTTGTAACATATGTCTAAATCTGTATGATAAGATATGTCGTCTGTTGCACCAGATGTATTATCTGTTGCGATATTCGATTCTAGTACTCCATTTTAATTAACATGTTCAAAACTCAGAATTAATTATATTCATAGATAGAATAAAATAAATCAAAGCCTTCTGAAATTACATGAAATAAAATAACTCAACAAATAAATAAAATATAAAAAAAATCATTATGAGTATAAACGATCTACTCTACAAATAAAGCAACAAGTTAAATCAAGGAGGATAGGTTATTACATTTACGAACTCGAGCTATAAAGATCTAATCTATATCATCAAGTTGTTCTTCATCCAGTGCTATGGAATTTGTCTTTGGTCATCATGGATCTTTAACGTCGATTACATACGGCTTCTGAGCTTTCGCTTCTCTATATTTCCATAAAAGGGCAGCATATCTTTTGCGGAGTAATCAGGCATCAAGTCCATCATTTGATACTTGTAATCCATCGCTCAAATACTCGGCATAGGCGGCAACAAAAAGACCGCAATCCATACGTTATAAAAAATAGATAATCCATATCTTGCAATTCATGCAAGCATTGTGAAATTTGTGAAATGAAACTAAATCATGACACTTAAACTTACATGCTAACAATGATTTGTTGAGAAATTCCATCAACATATTGTACATGAAATGGATTAGCCATTTTATCCCGGTATGTTTCAATCATCGACCAATCAGTATGAACCTTTTGATCCAAAAAGCCACTCATATCAATGTAAGTAGGAAATATTTTGGCCAGTTTTTATATCTCAGAAGATGGCCCGGAACGTCTTCTTCGTGACATCGAGTCATAAACTCGGATGTGCCTCTCTTTTAGAACGACAACAGCCAACACCCAATGAAATTCATCACCATAATTGATTGGGATGTACATTTCATCGACCAAATACCAAGGTAAGCTAGCCAAAATACTAAAACCTCTGATGATGTTGATTAAGCATTCCTCATTTTGGGAAACTTCCGGCTACTGTTGACAATACCTATCGTAGGAATTATTGATATAAACTTTGTACAAACAATTACCTGTTGTATATCTGTATTGTTTTTGTGTTTGCAACTTGGCCTTCTTTTGGAGGTAGTAAAGAATAACATCGATGTGCTGTACATATTATCAAATATTTTGGATTACGTGACAAAAAAATTAATACGCAGATGAAATTAAATAAAGTATTAATTAATAGTAATATGTATGGCCTTTAAACCTCATCATTTCAGCAAGTTTGGGGTTGTGACATCAAATAGAACCAATTCTTCATTTTGGAATGTGCAACAACAAAGTTGAATATATCAAAACC
Organism: Capsicum annuum; assembly: GCF_002878395.1. Classification (NCBI taxonomy): domain Eukaryota; kingdom Viridiplantae; phylum Streptophyta; class Magnoliopsida; order Solanales; family Solanaceae; genus Capsicum; species Capsicum annuum. Next base: position 104,411,142 of record NC_061122.1, on the reverse strand, counting down.
AAGACTCGATTCGTTCACTTTGTAGCGCTCGTCATTTTGTTTTCTACATGATGATTTATATGTGTTAACATCAGGTTCTTACAACAAGAATTGTATAAATGAATATCCATAAAATTAATTTATGTACCTGCCGGCATGATGCTTTAACAGCCCATCGGCAATCCATTATGAAAAGTCGTTGATCAACTTTATTAATTTTTTTGGAGCCTCATCCAAGATGTTGAACCCTTCAAACGGGTAATTCTTTCATTCTCCCAAACTGACAGGCTCCACTTTTTCTTCATCTTTGGAAGCATTTGATGGATCATCAACTATCATATTATGCTCTTCGGCAGTAGCTGTGACATCCACCTGGAAGCCAGAAATGTCAATGCTAAGTAGAGATATACAATATATTTTTTACTTATTGCAACAGATGATTCTTATGTTGCATCAGATGGATTATCTGTTGGGACAAATTCGAATAGGTAAATTAGAGCAGTACGATAATTTTAAATAGATGACCGATATGTTGCAACATAAGACTCATCTGTTGAAACAGATAATGAATCTGATGCAACAGGTTAGAGAACAGTTGCAATAGATGTATATATCTGTTTGATAATTTTCAGCAGATGTATCATCTGTTAAAACAGATATGTGCTTGTTTGTTTTTTTAGAACATATGATGTACATTCACCTTCTTCAGCTCATGCTGCTCTTCTGTGGCCTTTGCACACTTAACATCAGTGCAAGATGAAGACAGAGGCATTGCAATCTTTCTTTTTTTATGATTGATGATACCTTAGAAGTGTCTTTCCTTATCCTCTTAGACGCCTTGATCTCTAGTGGAGTGTCTGGATATGAAATCCTCTTTGATGGAATGACACCCCTCTTAGATGTCATTTTCTTTACAGAAGCAGTTCGTGCATTAATAGCATTAATTACTCCATCGTGTTTCGCCTTGTAGTCTTGATATTTGCATGAAGAACATTCTCTAGATGCGGCAAAATCTGGAGAAAAATTTGTACAACCATTATGATCATAATCATAATGGCTTGTTATTTCAAAAACTGTAAGAGGAGCATCATTAGCCCCACCCTCCAAAATTGTTTTTCTTGTGATGGTTGTTGCTCCAAATAATTCCATTTTTATTCCATCAACGACCTTAGAGGCCGATAAAGTTTCCACAGACCGTAAAGTAAGAAAAAATGGCATCTACAACTCTCGGTTGATCAGAACAATCCACGGATGGACAATCTAAAATAAATCGGTGCATATATTAAGAATGATGATGCAATTATTTAATCATTAATTAAAATAAAAACTTGATTAGAATTGAACTTACTGCTTCCTTGGGGGGATTGAAAAGATCAAGATATTTGCATTTTTATCAGTTTTGGCTGACAACCATCTCAGAATTCTTGGACAGGAAACTTCTTCCTAGTAGTTCACTTGTTGTCTCAAATAAGGAATGGCTTCAAATGCCCAAGCCTATAACATAACGCCAATAAATCAAAAGCATTATTGAATAAAAAAATGATGAATCATTTCATAATAAAAGAAATATTTACCATGAAGGCCCATGAAAAACCATATAAGTTGATTGTTTTTGGCGTTAACGGAGTCAACAAATATTCAACAGTTATTTTAAAGCTTTCATAACCTTAAGGATAGCTGTTAAATGTCTCAAGATCCTCGGAGAGATTTATTAAACTGAGACTTATATTGTTGTTAACGTCTCTCGTCCAAAGAATATTATGTACAAACCAAACCAAGCACAATGATTGCTTGTGCTTATTTGAAAGTCATTTACCTTTCAACGCTTCAATCAGATTTTTGTTTTTGAAGCTTGGACCAACAATGGATACCAGGTCATCATGATCACTTGACTTGCCTTTTCCTTTTTTGGGTATGTGGGGTGGTTTTTTTGGGTCAGAGTAGGTATAACTTGAGAAGGATAAGGAGGATAACATTTTAGTCTGGTAACTATAGAAAACTCCTCCCAACCAAGACAAACAGGCATGCCACAGTAATTTATCCACACCTCATCCATCTTATCTTTGTTTTCATACATAAACCTACGCTTGAGAAGATCATATACCATTTTCATCTGGAAAAGAGCATTGTTGTTCTCCGACAAATCAAGATATTTCCCAAAGCATCTTTCCCTGAAATTAGAATCCAATTTTTTTTCTCGAACTATTTTTTTGAAGGCGTCGAAAGATTTTTCCATGACTGACTTAACCACGAGATCATCCGTTAGATCTGTGGCACCATCGCACTGCATTCTCATAGGGTAATGATCAATACTGAAGGTTTTGACCAACTTTTCGATGGAAGGGCTATTAGCATTTGGATCATCTCTTTTGAAAGATTCCTCCTCGCCGTGTTCATTATCTTCTGCTCCTGATTGAGATAACGCTTGTAAAGCAAGCTCATAGAGTGGTGGATGTAGCTGAGCTGCTGCACTTGTTCCTTTACTTGGACTTGATTAGATTTCTTTAATTTTGGGAGTCATGTTATCTTAAATTGACAGGAACATAACATAGATTATAATTGATTAATGCATAACAGTAATATAACAGTTCCAACAGACAACTAATCTGTTGCACCAGGTATGTTATATATTGCAACATATAACCGACCTATTGCAACGGATGAGTAATACGTGGGAACCATAAAAACAACACTATCTGTTGCACCTGGTATTTTATCTGATGTAATACATAACTGGTCCGTTGTAACGAATGAGTAATTCATTGGAAACAATAAAAATAGATCACTAATCTATTGCACCAGGTATTTTATCTGTTGCAATATATAATCGACCTATTGTAATGGATGAGTAAATCATTGGAAAGAATAAAAATGGATCACTAATCTGTTGCACTTGGTATGTTATCTGTTGCAATAGATAACCGATCTGTATGAGTAAATCATTGGAAAGAATAAAAAACAGTCCTAATCTGTTCTAAAATGAAGATTAAACCATTGGAAAGAATAAAAACAGATCACTAATCAATTATCTATTGGATCAATATTTTTTAGATTTATTCCAAACAGAAGAGTTGTCTGTCGCAACAGATGAATAATCTATTAGATTGTTCACCTGTTGCATCAGATTTTCATAGTTGCATCAGATTTTTAATCTGTTGCATTAGATTTTAAAATGAAGAGTAAACCGTTGGAAAGAATAAAAACAGATCACTAATCATTTATCTGTTGGATCAATATTGTTTAGATTTCTTCCAAATAGAAGAGTCATCTGTTGCAACAGATGAATGATGTCACGCCCCAAAATCCCATCGGGCCGGACTGGCACCCGAAGCCGAGAAGGCCCGGGAGAACCCGTTCAAATACCTGTACTTTCACTTACATGTCACCAAAAAAATTGGACAGCACTTCGTTGCATATAGAAAGGTCTAATTACCTGTATCAGCACAACACGCACAAATATATATATATAATACTTGGCCGTCGGGGCCACCACATATACAAATATAACGTTACTATATAAACTTCCATGACTTTACCCTTCCTTATGTCTACAAAGCCTCTAGGATATACATGACATAACTAGGGTCGGGACAAACCCCCGCCCACACGTGACTCATGTACAATAACAAAACATAAGGAACCGACTCGGAAAGCTCCGAAGCAAACTGGAGCTCACCAACAATAGCTGTATGACCTGGCTCCTACTTGTGCGGTGTATGAGTTGAGGTACCTGTGCCTGCAGCATGAAATGCAGGTCCCCCGTGAGGGACGTCAGTACGAAATATGTACTGAGTATGTAAAGCTGTAAATAATCACATATGATATAGGAGCTCAATAGAAATCAGAAACAAGTGAATAAGTCGTAATAGGAGTGGACAACACTTACTAGAACTTGTGACAACCTGTACATTGTATTTATTCAATCACTTTACCTTCGTTCTTATCGTCTTTGTAATCATTACTGTACTGTACTGTGACCATTAGGATGCCTCCAGTACATATCAACTGGGATCGACCCATGCTAGGCTTATGCCCCTGGGATACCACCCATAAACACATGAAATAGGGATCGACCCATGCTAGGCTTATGCCCCTGGGATACCACCCGATAAGAGAGAACTTTCATCACTTAGTTCAATTAATCTTTGAGATTGTTATTTCGGTCGTCACCACATTTTTGATACTTTGAAACAATGATACATCAATAGGAACCAAGTAATAGACCTTCTATACAATAACGATGTAATAAAGACTCATTGGTACATCAACAATATGTTTCAGAATCATCAATATCACAACAATGAAATAAGAGCCTTTTGGTATATCAATGAACATTTTGACACTTTATAGGATGGAAACAACTTCGTTGGTAACGTAGAACAATACATGTTTTTGGACAACCTCGGAATCTTACTTGATGGAACATTGGTGTTTTCATGCCAAAGAACATTGTTAGAGTATGCTTTACATACCTCGTTGTAGATTCAGCTACCAATTCAACACAACTTCCCGCCTTTACAAATCACTTATCTACAATGAAATGTTTGGCATCTAGTATTAGCAACCCAACACCACAATTCTCTTCCATAATTCCATACTACCAATATTTGCAAAACATTCCAAAAACCAACTTGAACAATAGGTTTATGTGTGTATATGTATATAATCATCATCTCAATACCACATCATCAATACCACATCATCACCCCAAATTCCTTCACAATTTAACATAATCCAACCATGCACAAGAATAATCCAACATCATTTCCAATCATCTTTCAACAACAATCAAATAACATACTTCTTATGCTCACATGCATATATATATATATATACATATCCATATAAATAACACCAACATAATTTACATCCTTACCAAAAAAAATGGCCCTTTTGATTTCGAAGTCCTGTTGGCACAAATAAGGGGTGCTTCTCGAAGCCCTTGAGACGGTGAACACAACTACGGAATCAATTTGGATTTTCTACGGTTGAATCACAAGATAATTGGAGTTGAACTTAGGCTAGGGTTTCTTATTCTTCAATGATTTGGATGATAAATGGTGGATATAAGGCTAAGTATATGTATATAATGACCAATTTTCGTCCATGAGGTGATGGAAAATGACCATATTGCCCTTAAAAATTTAAGTAAATCCGAATCTGTCCATGGTGGACTGTTTTGATAGGCTAAAGTAAATCGGCCATAACTCTTTCCTCCGATATCGGATTTGGGTGAAATTGGTATCGTTAGAAAGATAATTCAAAGTTATTTCATTTAATATAAATTAATCCACCCAGTTCGTCCTGTACAAGTAGTTATGATCGTTTGAAGTTGACCCTAAAAATCTGTTTTGAGAGGCTGAAGTAAAACGAGTATAACTCCTTACTCAGATGTTGGATTTGGATGAAACCAATTTCATTGGAAAGAAGACTCAAATATCTTTCTTTTGATATATGGTAGCTCAACCAGTTCATTATATTGAGGGAGTTATGATCGTTCAAAGTTGACCCAAAAAAACTGGCAGGCCTCAGTAGTTTCCTGCACATTTTACTGTTCACATCCCGGCCACCGTTTTAAAGTTTCGAACGAGCTCGCTTATATCCGAAACTTATCCGTTTTTGGAAATCTTTATATCGTTGGAAAGCTTATTCAATAACCTTCGTATGGAACCATCGACGGGAAAATTCCGGTATAAATAAAGTCGATTCCTATACACATATAATCAAACTATACACTTGAAACCATCTCAAAATAATCAATACTCATACTTAAACTCATATATACCTAACTTAGGATCAATACATATACCCCAACACATATAACAATGACTAATGCACGTAATTAAGTACGGGGTGTTACAAATGATCTGTTATATTGTTCACCTGTTGCATTAGATTTTTATAGTTGCATTAGATTTTTAATCTGTTGCATCAGATTTTCATCTGTTGCATCATATGTTTCATCTATTACATCAGATGTTTCAATTGTTGCAATACTATTTCTACCAAGACAAATAACATATCACACACACACATACACACAAAGAACATCAACTGTGACAAAAAATCACCAACAAATTCAAATCAACAGTACGACAACAAGAAGAAGAAATACAAAAATGCCAGAAATTAGGGTTTTATTCAGTCCATATTTCAATACCAGAAGAGTAGTTGGCTCAAGTTCCTTTGTTTCTTCATAATATTTTACCTGTGAAAAAGGAAACGGGAGGACGAAGAACTCGAAGTTTTTGTCGCCGGAGAAGTATTTACATCGATTGACGGTTGAAAGTCGAAAAGAAACTCGCCCGATTATTTGTCGCAGGAGGTTGAAGGGAGAAATTTTATAGAACTGTTGGTTGGGAGAAACTGGAAAGAGAGAGTGGTTGATTAGGATTGAAGAGGGGTGTGGGTTGGGTTGATTTGTATTTTTGAAAAGATTAGAAAGTTTTGAAAATATTAATCAAGTCCACAATTAACTTAATCAAGTTTCCTAATGATGTTTGACCCTATCTGTTGGTCAATGTCACCAATCCTTCATTCAAGACTTAAAAGACACCTTTCCTTCAATTTTCTCAAGAAAGTGTTGTGCACTTTGGTTACTTGAACAAATGAAATTGTGTAGTATTTTTATATGTATTTCTTTTGGAAATCGTAAAAACATTGAAAATTTTTGGAATAAATGTTGCTTAATGAATATTTGTTTTTGGGATTTCTGTTTTTTTCCGTTAACATGAAATATTTTGTTAGGTGAAATAGTGAGTTCTTTTATAATTTTAGTTAAATAAGTATTTGAATTAGAATTGATATTATTTTTTCCTTAATTAGTTCCTAAATTTATTTTAACGGATTTTGCGTTATACAATAAATTGAGACATAAGATGTCACATTGAATGGTTAAACAATTCTTATTATTTTTTCGTTCCTATTTCAGAAGTGGCTGAATGGAAAAAAACTCAAATCACTCCAAGTAGGAGTTCTGAATGCCGAGCAAAGAGACAAAGTGGAAGAGCACGTCATCGAAGGGCATGTTTTTGAGGTCGTGAGATCATATAAAATAGTGTCCCAAGGATGACACAAAATCTATTACAGAATGAGAGGGTATACGAAGGGAAAGAGAAGAGAAACTAAAAGAGTTCAAGTCTTTAAGATGTCCCCTAGTATTACAGTTGCTAATTTTATTCATTTATTTGAATTAAAACGCGTAGAATTAAAAATTATGTAGAAATTTTGGATTGGGAAGCATTAGCTATTTTAGCAAATTCTCTTTGTGATCCTTGGGGTGAGAGATTAATTACTGTTTACCACGAGATTTGACCAAGCGATCCTTTTTAAGTGTATATAAGTCATCTCGAGTATTTGTGGGATGACTTTTAACTTTAAATTGACTTCTAACTTGAAGTTCTTTAATTATTAACTTTATATTATAAATATATTAAGTTGTTTCTCTCCTTTTATAAGAATTAATTCATTTATTTGAGTTTACAAAGACATAATTGAAAGCTATCATTCTAATATACATTAAGAAATTAATTTTTAATTTTGATCAAATGTTTAGTACGTAGATGATGTAGACACGTAATTTTCACCCTCTCCTTAATTTTTACCTATTTTAGCATCAAAAAATTATTTTTTTTCTAATATTTATTTAAGCTTTTATTTTCATTTTTTGGTAGGCTTCATTTAAAAATTTGCGAAAAAAATCAAAAATAAAGTTACATTTTAAGATATATATATATATATATATATATATATATTCATTTATTTTTGTAAATAATAAGAAAATTTTTAAAAAATATTTTCTTTTAATCTAGTTTTTAATGAAGAAGCTAGTAATTGTTTTGTTCTCTTAATTATATTTTATTTTAGGCTAGTTATAATTTTTTTTCTTATATTATCTTAAGTATAAAAATTAATTAGTTAATATTTCATTTATTTATTTTAAATTTTATTATTATTTATTTTATATATATATTCTAATTTAAGAAAAGGAGAGAAACCCTATCTTAATAAACTACTCGTTCCCATCCCCTCAACCTCTCCCACAATTTTTTTTTTTTTAGAAAACTTCCTCAATTCCCCAACTCTATACATCATATAAACACACGCACACATATAAAAATGGGACAGAGAAAAATATTGGTAGGCAAAACAAAACTAGAGAGAAAGTAACAAGAGAGGAAAACGGAGAGGAGACTAGACAGATAACAAAAAGAGAAAAAAAAGACACAGACAGATGGGAGAGGACACTTACGAAAAAAAAAGAAAAGGGAGAACAGACAGGAGATTTAAAAAAGACAAACTTGAAAAAACCAAAATTGAAAGAAACAAAGAGAAAACTTGCGAAAAAGAGAAAAAACAGAACAATATTTGAGAGAAAAACACAAAGAAAGAGGAAAGAAGGCAGAAGAGGAAAATAAAGGGAAAAAGGGAGATCGGGTGTCTCCATTTGAGTTTTCAGTGACGGTGTTCTTACTTCTTTTCTCAATTCAACTCATCACGCAGGTTCCTCTCAAATTTTGTACTATTTATTTTATAAGTTTTGTTATAAATCAAAGTATGAATGAAGTTATTTCAATGGCTTCTTATATTATTTAGTGTGTTTAGTTTATTATTCTTATGAAATACATGCTTTATGTCATTATTTGTAATTCATTTGTTATTTTCGAAATAATGTTAATTAGATTGATTTAAAATTTTAAATGAGAAGATTTTTAAAGTTGTTGGTGTTTAGATATGCAAAAATTGCGTTAGTTGATATGCAATTAGTATGTAGTAGTTTTATAAATTATAACTTAGGATTCATGCATGCATGCACAAAAAAAAGGACAAAAAGGAGAAAAGAGATAGGCACACATGCACACACGTAAATGACCCCCTATGCACACACAACTTTAAAAAAAAAAAGAGAAATAGTGAAGAAAGAGTTTAAAAAAACGTGTTGAGAGTAAGGAATTAGGTGAGATGGCGGTTGGCAGCTAAATAATAGTTAGTTGTAACTAACTTAAAGTGATGATAGTGTAGTTAGCACAATAGGGTAGTTAGTTACACATTTTCCACGTGTGTATATATCTTAGCTCTTAACTATCTGTAGATAGTTTTTCTTTAGTATTGAGAACAATTTTTCTCTCCTGCCAGTTCATCCTCTGCCATTATCTGTGTATTTTTTAACATGGTATTAGAGCCAACAATGGTGATTCAAGTTGATTTCATCTCAATTCGTTAAATTCCTCTTTCTCCAACCTTCGTTTCTTCGCTTGCCCAAATTGTTCTCCAGTTTTTCAACTTGATCTATTTGGTTTTCATTTATGGATATTGACGATAATTCCTCTTTTGCTGATGGTTTTGATACTAGTGGATCACGACAAGCAGCAAATTCTTGATCACCTATAGTTTTCGATTAGTTTGATCCTTTGTTTTTATAATCATTCTATGTTCCTGGTGTTAATCTAGATGAATGTGTTCTCAGTGGTATGAAGAACTACATCCTCTAGGGCAAATTAATACGCATTTCTTTACTTGGAAAGAACAAAATTGGTTTTGTAGATAGTACATGCAAAAATAAGATGTATGGAGGTCAAATGGCATACTAGTGGGAGCGTGTGAATGTGATTATGCTTTCCTGGATCATGAGCTTAGTTTTGAAGGGTTTAGTGAATAGAATTATGTATTCTTCCAATGCTCACAAAGTTTGGATGGATCTCAAAAAGCATTTTAATAAGGTTAATGCTACCAAATCTATCATGTGAAAAGAGGAATCGCTACACTTGTTCAAGGTACATCTACTATTTCTGCTTATTTCTCAAAATTAAGTGAGCTTTAGGAAGAATATGAATCCATGTACCTCCTCCTACGTGTACATGTGATACATCTCGTGAATTCATTAGTAATTTGGAGCAGCAAAAACTTATGCAATTCTTAGGAGGGTTGAATGAGCTTTATAATCAGTCTAGGAGCCAAATCTTAATGATGACACCAACTCCTTTTATAAATCAAGCCTATTATCTGATTATTCATGAAGAAGGTCAACGTGCACACTTAAACACAAACTCATAAGTTTCACACTATGAAGAGGGTGAATCCACAGCTTTGAATGTGTCCACCAGTTCATGAAGCATAGCTAGCTTGCAACAGAAACACACACTATTCTCTCATTTTAAGAAAGGGGACTTATTAGGTACACCATATGTTATAGCAAACTTTATAAAAGTCAACACTACTCACAACTTGTGAATGAAGAGAACTTTCAGTGTTTAATGTGATTTTTTTTTATCTCAGAGGACATACTAAGGATCGGTGTTACAAACTCATTGGATATCCATCTGACTTCAAATTCACCAGTAATAGGGAAAGAGAATAACATGGATCCATCAACGGAAGTAACTATAATAGTTCTGGTTTTAGAAGTGCACCAAGTCAAATAAATGGTGGCTATAGTGCTCATAATGCTAATGTGAATTATAATATGAATATGGGTACCGAGCTCTTGCAAATCAGCCTGGGCAACAGTCATTTACAGCAGACCAATTTCAAAAGCTTCATAATCTGATTTATAAAGAGAAATCTCCTGAGAATATAGCTAATATAGCAGGTACAATTAACTATTTCATAGCTGGTTTTAAGACTAATCTCTGGGTTGTTCATACAGGAGCATCAAATATAATTTCATCCATGGATTTGTTGTCATCTAAGTTTCCACTCTCACCTTCTGATAAACATCAAGTTCATTTACCTAATGGTGGTTCAACTAGAATTACTTATAAAGGAACCTGCCTTCTTGGAAAAGATCAACTCCTTCAGGATGTTCTCTACATCCCTTTCTTCAAATTCAATTTACTATCAGTCTCCAAACTTACAAAAGACTTGCATTGCTTTATCTCATTTTATCCCGATTTCTTTCTTCTTCAGGGCCTCTACACTAGTAAGATGAAGGGGATTGGTAAGGAAAAGGGTGGCCTTTATCTCCTCTATACCAAATCACCATCACCTGCTGGATCACAATCTTCAACTATTTGCTTATCTTCCCTATTCAACTCTAAGAGTTTTGTGTGGCATCGAAGACTGGTACATGCACCAGTTTATGTTCTCAATCATATTCCTTCCATCAAGTATTCTCAAGATAATTCCTTGATTTGTAATTATCTTATTTGCCTTGTTTCTAAACAAACTAGAATACCATTTCCTATTCATAAGACCATGTCTACTCATGCTTTTCAATTAGTGCATATGGATGTATGGGGTCCCTATAAGCACAACACTTATAATGGGAATAGATACTTTCTTACTCCTGTGGATGATTTTAGTAGAATGACATGGATTTTTCTTCTCAAATTCAAAAATAATTATTTGTTGCATTTAAGAACCTTTATTCAACTCATTCATAATCAATTCAATACTACTATTAAAACTGTTAGATCAGATAATGGGCTTGAATTTCTCAATTCACAGTGTACATTTTTGTTTCAATCTTTTGGCATCATACATCAGAGAACCCGTATCTACACCCCATAATAAAATAGGGTGGCTGAGAGAAAACAAAGACACCTTTTAGATGTGGCTAGAGCATTGAGATTTCAAGGTCACATCCCTATCAAATTCTGGGGGAAATGCATACTTGCAGCCATCTACATCATCAATAGTCTTCCCACTGCAGTCATAAATGGGTTTTCTTCTTATGAGAAGCTTCATAATTCAACCCATCCTTTAAGTCACATGAGAACCTTAGGATGCTTATGTTAAGCTACTAATCTCACACCACATGACATGTTCTCTCCTAGATTTATTCCTGCAGTTTTCATGGGATACTCTCCAACTCAGAAGGGTTATAGGTTATACAATGTACAATCTCACACTTTATTTATTAGTATAGATTTTCACTTTAGAGAACATATTTTTCCCTTTAAACATCATCCTAATCATTCTACTTCCACTTCATTTCCTCCTTATTTTATAAAGACAAATGATGTCATCTATTCTACTCTAATTTATCATACTTATACACCCTTTCATGATGTAAATCCATCCCATGATCTACAGTTGCATGACAGTGTAGCATCAGAACCTGCAAGTTTCTTTCCTTCTCATGAACCTAGAAATCCTTTTCCTTCTCATGCTTCTCCTTCTTAATCTTCTCCATATCTAGAAACTAATCCTTTTCATCATTGTTCCTCCCTAAAAGACTTACCAGAGCCACCAAACCACCTATCTAGTTTACTGACTATGTACATTTCAAGCCTCCATCTCGGGTTTCCCCTTATTCCCTTGCAAATGTTATTCAGTACTCTCATCTTAGCTCAAGTTATCAAGCTTTCCTATCTAATTTTTATTTTACCACTGAACCTAAGACTTACAATAAGTCATTCAAGATGACAAATGGATACATGCCATGAACCAAGAAATTTTTGCTCTTGTAGACAACAAAACCTGGGAGATAGTTGATCTACCAGTAGAAAAAGTACCTATACGCTAAAAATGGGTGTACAAATTTAAGTATAATGCTAATAGTACTACTGAAAGATATAAATCTAAGATTGTGGCTAAGGGATACACACAATAGGAAGGTGTGGATTTCCATGACACCTTTTCTCCTGTTGCAAAGATGGTCACTATTAGGTGTACTCTTGCTATTACTGCTATGCATTCTTGGCATGTATTTTAGATAGATGTTTTTAATGCTTTTGTTCAAGGAGATTTTCATGAGCAAGTGTACATGGTTCTGCCTCCTAGTTTTTGCAGCAAGGGGGAGTCATTATAGAATACTACCAATATGTTTAAGCCGATGAAATCCCTATATGGTCTCAAACAAGCTTCTAGGCAGTGGAATATAAAGCTTACAATACTTTACTTACATCTGGTTTCCAACAAAGTAAACATGACTATTCCCCCTTTACAAAGAAGGATGGCAAGATACTCATTTATGGGGATGATTTATTGATCACTAGGAATGATCCGATGCTCATCAAGGAATCACAAATTCATTTGCAATAAAACTTTAAGATCAAGGATTTGGGAGAGTTGAGATATTTTCTTGGAATAGAATTTCTAAGATCTGACTAAGGCATTCTTATGACACAGAGAAAATATACTCTGGAACTAATTTTAAAATGGGGGTTAGCAGGTGCTAAGCCTGCAATAACACCTCTAGAACAACATATTGAAATTCACAATTGTGGAATTTGACAAATATTTAAGGAAAAAGGAGAGAGACGACCTTCATCTAGTGGACAAAGGTGTTTATCAAAAGTTGGTAGGGAAGTTACTATACTTAGCAATGACTAGGCCAGACATTTCTTATGCTACACAGACTTTAAGTCAGTTCATGCATAATCCTAAATAGTTTCACTTAGATGTTGCACTTCATGTAGTAAGATATCTCAAAGGAAGTTCTGGTTTTGGTATTCTCTTAAGTAGCAATATAGATGACACATTGAAGGCATTTTGTGACTCTGATTGGGCATCTTGTGCAGTTACAAGGAAGTCAATAATAGGATATTGTATAAAGCTGGGACAATCTTTGATTTCATGGAAATAAAAATAAACAAGAAACCATCTCCAGAAGCACAGTAGAAGCTGAATATAGTAGTATGGCTTTTGCTGTGGCAGAGATTGTATGGATGGTAGGAATTTTAGATGAAATGAACATGAAAGTGAAGATGCCAGAAGACTTATTTTGTGATAGTAAATACGATATACAAATAGCTGAGAATCCCATATTTCATGAGAGAACCAAACACATAGAAAAAGATTGCCACTTTATGAGGGAGAAAATACAAAAGAGATTAATCAATGTAGTGCATGTTTCAGGAACTGAACAAGAAGCTGATATACTGGCCAAGGCATTAGGAGGACAACAAAACAGTTATCTGATGAGCAAGTTAAGGTTGTTAGATATTTTTCAAACTTTAACTTGGGGAGGAGTGTTAAGAGTAAGGAATTAATTGAGCTGGCAGTTGTCAACTAACTAATAGTTAGTTGTAACTAACTTAAAGTGATGATAATGTAGTTGGCAAAAAGGGTGATTAGTTACATATTTTCCACATGTGTATATATCTTAGCTCTTTGCTATCTGTAGACAGTGTTTTCTTCAGTAATGAGAACAAATTTTCTCTCCTTCCAATTCATCCTCTTCCATTATCTATGTATTTTTTAACAAAACGTATAGGAAAAATTAAAAGCTTAGAAAAACAATAAGAACAAGAGGTAGTATATTACTGTACAAATTCATTGGTGACAAAGAAAAATAATAACAAGGCAAGAAGAATATGTAAATGATTTGAGAGGTAAGCATATTATTGGTTCTGATATGTTAACGTGTGACTTTGTCTTTATCCTTATACATGTAAAGAACTACAAAACAACGGCTAAAGATCGATTCTTAGTTGTTCATACTTTAGTTTGATACCATGTTCTGTTACGCCAAAAAATCAAGACAAAATTGTCTCGGGTTTACAAGAGTCAAGCTAATACCTTAACATTAGATAAGCTTTAGGCACGTTTAATATATTTGTCTCAATTAAGAATGCGGCATATGTATCTTTCTGAGACGTTTAAAAATAATTCAAGGATGCATTATTGTACCTTGGCAAAGATCGTCATAAAGTTAACTTTTTCTATCCTAATCCAAGAGGTATGGGCAGATATTATTAGTATATTAAAAATGAGTGAATCAAGGCCTACAAACACAACTTATCCATAACAAATTAAGTATAAGTTAATAAAAGCGACCGTGCTAAAACTACGAGACTCTAGGGGTGCCTCATACCTTCCCCTTGGTTAACAAAATTCCTTACTCGGTCTTTTATTTTCACAGACCAAAGAGTCATTTTCTTTTGATTAGGAATTCAATAAGGTAACTTAGAACACCATAACTCAATTCCAAGTGGTGACTCTGTAAATAAGATAATCCCTATTCAAAACCGTCATTTAATTGAAAACACCTTTTGACTCCTCGCGCGAAAAAGGAGGTGTGAAATCTCTGCTAGAGAATATCAGAATTTAAACTTTTGATATAGACTTTTAATTGCTTTAATTATTTAGATATTGTGTTTTCTTGCTAATATGCTATTTGTCGCTCATTTATCACTTTGACATTGTTAAATTATATTATAAATTGTCTTATCTTGTGCACCCGCTTTGAGTCTCTGAAACATAGGATAAAAGGAATGCAGAGTATGCATCCTACTTTCTTATTGAGATAGCTGGATTGCTAAGGCACCTGGTGAAGGATTATTAGTCATACATGTTACGCGGGGTTTGGACCAACAACGAAGTTGGAATAATACTGCTACTGAACAAGTTGTCTCTCTCTGACTCAAGTGTCTGCTTGGGTAAACCAGTCTAGACACCTATCCCTATTAGGATAAACCTAGTAGAATTGAAACTCACACGTGGTTATCCCTATTACGTTCCACTTTATCTGCATCATGTGCATTTTACTTAGCAGGACTCGACACATGGGTCGGGTTCGTCTAGGACAAGTGTCTCTTTTATAATGACCATGTCCATCATATGTGCTCTTTGACATTTATTTATAAGGCCCATTTGATTGTTGACCGGCTTTAGGTAACTTGGTGAAACACAAGAGAGTATCTTATCCTCCAAATTTAATGACCATTTTCTAAAAAAATAAAATTTTTGAAAATAAAATTTTAATTTTTATGATCTTCACGGGCTATGCACACCTGATTCTTATCTTAGTGAGACACGTAGGCAGTCCTTCATGGGTTCGGTGATTTTTTAAAAAAATTGTCTTTCCTTCTAAACAAAAAAGAAGAGACTTTTGATTCTTATATACAGAGAAATTAATTTATTTTTAAAAATTAAAAAAAATAATTTTTTATCATTATTAATAAAATTAAAAAAAATTCTGTCTCATAATCAAATTAAAAAGTGTGTTTCTTCATATCTCTAGTTTAACGAACTACGCACACCTGATTCTCATCGTGATGAGATACGTAGGCAACCCTTATCGGGTTTGGTGATATTCTTAAAGAAAAAGTTTTGAAAGTGTGGAATCCTGAAACATTACTTATTTCTGAAGTCAAAATAGTATTAAGGTGTTTTTTTTTGTGATTAAACTGACATCTTATTAATACAACATAGGTCAAAATGACCCACAAAGAGGGCATAGAGTCCGACAATGAAGAAATGTAAAATTAGATGATTCCTTAGGAATCTGCATCAATGAAAGAGATAGAGATGATTGATGTCTTTCTCCAACCACAAGAGCATGAGTACTTTAATCACCTGCTTTCTACAGTAGGTAAAACCTTTGTTAAAATAATCAACTGGTTCGAAATGAAATTAAATCTGAAAAAGTTGCAAGTTAAGTAGCCCTTAAGGCTACAACTCAGACAATTTAGAATAGTTTGGAATACATTGGGGTCAAGAAGAAAAATCAAAGTTGTAGCAATGATTGTGCAGACTCCATTAAGGCTGACGTGCAAATCAATGGCTAAAATGTCAAAATCTGTCTATTCAAAAGTCACTTCACTCCTCACGAGGAGGAAGTTTTGGTAACCTATTTTGTTTTTCTTTTTGCTACTCGAATTATTTCAGGGTTGTAGTTTAGGATCTATCTTGTCTTATTTCTTATCGTCTCTGTTCAATCTCTTCTATCTTTCTGTCAACAAAATATGTGTCCCTTTTAATTTTATATTTATTTTATATATATATTATTTATATGTCTTCATTTTCTTTATACAATTCTTTTTATGGTGATTCTAATGATATGATATGCATGCTGAATTCATAGACTAGTCTTTAAAGCCAATATAATCCTGAAACATCGAGCCAAGAAGTTAAATTGGAAAAAAATATATAAGAAAATAAGTAAAGTGTTGAGATATTTAGGGACCTAGTTATAGCTCCACTTGAATATCTTGAGGCAATCACTTTACGAATAAAAATGACTTGGTCTTCAATGAGAAAGTCCTTCTCAAGTATTTTGAATGAGATCAATCAAAGGATATATAGTTTTTATTGTCAGGAGAAGCAAAAGAAAGTTAACTCGAAAAAAGGCACGAGTCATCTATTATGAGGAAAGTACAACACAAATAGGCTTGTACGTTTTACAAGCATGAAAGAAGTGACACACGTGCATGTTCTTAGTCACGGTCAATATTGAAAAGATGCGTATGATCTTTATGTTTCACTCTCATATTGCATGTTATGTTCTTACATTTTTAAGGATTGATATGACGAAGCCATTTCGTTATGCTAGTCAAATACTGTGTCATCCTTTGTTACCTCTTTTGAGCTTTAGTTTTATTTTCTTTCGTACCTCTCTTTTTTGAAATCAAAATAAGTTTGAAATTTAAAAAAAAAGTGTAAAGAAAGAGAAATAGAGTAAAAAATTGCAAAAAGAGAAAAGTCAAAGAAAAAAGAAAAGAAAAAAGAAAAGAGTCAAAAAAAAAAAAAAAAGAAAGAATCAATCAAAAGGATAAAATTACTGAACTACACTTGACCTTATTCTGGCTATGACAAGATACGTAGGCAACTTTACTCTAAGGTTCAGTCTAACCAAGTGAAACATCAAGTTACCCACCTTAAAAAAGACTAGGGCAAAAGTTATTTTCTTTATGAGTCGATTTCAAAAGTTGTAAATCTCACCCTATGCAATGTATATTTTGAGCCTCATGTTGCTCTTTCTTTCTAACCATATCCAAAAGCCAAGTTACAACAAAAGAAAAATCTTTAGATCAATCTTTGAGAATGTCAAGGCTAAGCATGTTATGTATATATGATGTTTCATATTTTCGACATCACTTTCCTTCATCAGGATAAAGAATGTGAGAAAAATAAAAATAAGAGAGTCTTATTGGTGAAAACTCTCCTGGGCACCATAAGGCGTTAGTGAGTTATGAGAAGAAAAATGAGAGAGCTTTATTGGGGAAAATCCTCGCAGGCACCATAAGGTGAAATTGAGTTGAGAGAAAATAAAAATGAGAGAGGTTTACTGGGAAAAATCCATTGTGGCGCCACTAGCCGAAGGAGGTGTATAATCTAGAGGCAAAAAGCTCAAGAGCAGCTCAGCTTCAAATTCAATAAATTGAAAAAGTTGATAGATGGTTAGGGGGAAGATCAAGTTATTTAATTCAAAATGCATGTCATAATCACTGGAACCGACTATCACACCCAGATAAATTTTTCTTTTTGTCGTTTTTGAAAAAGAAATGTCTATTGTTTTTCTTTTTCTTTTTTATTTTTGTTTGTGTCTTTGCTGTCAAATGAAAAATCATTCTTATTATTTTTCTCGTATTTTTGAGTCAAATTTATGTCAAGACGAGTGAGAAAGAACTTTAAAACTTGAAACCAACTTCTTCAATATACAAAGCAAGATGAAGGATTGACGCACAAAGATAACATATTTCAAAATAAAGTAAGGTACTCAAGAATGCCTGTCATCCGACAGTTTTTGGACTCATGAAAATATAAAAGTTGCATTGGAAGTTAAATGCAGAGGCATCATGCAAGACAAATACAATTTGATTCAAACACTTTTGGTAGCTAGAATTTGAGGTCAATAGCACAACAAGTCAACAATACCTATAAACAATTGAAAATGAAACTGAGCATGACAAGTGCAAGAACAGTCACCTCAAAAGCCAAGTGTCACAAACCAACCATCATGCTTTTAAACTTTGTAATTTGTCTTTGTTTGAAATAGAATGGATGTTGACTTCAAATCAAATGATTTAAAACTTAGATATCAGAAAGATGTAATTCTCACTTTTGCAAATACAAGAGGCAATATTGATACACATGTTTAGTAATCATAATCATAGTAAAAACTCATCATCCTATACCCCTAGGAGACATACTTTCTTGTCTGAGTATTGCAAGTTTCATTTGTTAGGTAAAACACTTGCTAACTTGAATTATTACTCCTGGAAGATGTACTTCCTAATAGAGTTATTTAACCCTTAGGAGACTCACTTCCTAGTCTGAATAATTCAAGTTTCATTTGTTAGGTGGCGCACTTCCTAACTTGAATCTTCACTCTTAAAAAACATATTTTTTAGTCGAGTCCTTCTATTTAACCCCTAGAGTACATACTTTCTTGTTTGGGTAATTTAAATTGTATTTGTTAGGTGACACACTTCCTATCTTGAATTTTCACTTCTAGAAGATACATTTTCGAGTCAAGTTTTTTCATTTAACCCCTAGGAGATGCACTTCTGTAACACCCCGTACTTTTACCTAGCTTAAATTCATCCCAAATTTGTCAAAGATTTGATTCAAAGATGAATACACTTTTATACATGTGAAATTTTCAAGATTTTCATTGATACCAAATTCGCCCAAATCCAACACCTGGGCGAAGAGTTAGAGTCATTTTAGTAAGATAGTGTACCACCTGGTACTCTAGCGCACCGTGGAGACAGTCCAAATGACATTTGTTATTTTTCAGTGAGACAACGCGATACCACCGCGTCGTGCCACCAGCCTTTTTTCCAATTGTCACTTTTCAGTGTGACTACGCAATCATGGCATGTCGTGCCAAAGGGAAAAAATTTGCAACTAGTGAGGCACTGCGATGGCGCCGCGTCGCGCTAGGTGCTCAAATTGGGTTTTTAGTGATGAGAATTAAACACTTTCTAGGGGCAATAGGGTCTTTTTCCATGACCCAGATCAACCTTTAAACACGAAATTATGCCCTACATACCTTATTATGTCATTTTTCCTCACTTTCTCTCAAGAACAAAATCATTCTCTCTCAAGAGGCAGAAACCCTTGTTCAAGAAATCAAGGTCAAGACCAAGAAATCCTTCAAGAACTTCAAGAATCTCACACATTAAGGTATGTTAGATATTCATCTATGGGTTCCTTTCACCCATAGAGTCCAAGAATTTCTTTTTAAACCTACAAGATCTCATATTTATGATTTTCATGTTTGATTTACATTGAATTCATGTATTTACATTGAATTCATGTTCATGATAATAGTTGAGTTCCAATCCATGATTTAAATACAAGTTTCATGAAATTAAATAACATATGTGGTGAATATGTGATTATCTTGATAAACCCTTGAATGTATAAAGTGATTAATGCATCTATGATGTTATTTTGGTTTGTAATCCATGATTATGATAAGATTCATGAAAAATAGAATAGTATTTAGGGGGAATTATATGAATTATATGCTAGACCCTTGAATTTGCAATTAAGTATTGTATTCATGATGTTTATGTGATGACCATTATTATGTGAAATACTAATGCCCCCCCAAGTATTTGCTAGAATGCCTATGTGAAGTAGATAGAGGAATCATGAGATGTTATTATAAGATCTTAATCATGTACAAGCTTATGCCCTACAAGTGTTTGATAAAATGCTTATATGAATTGACTGGTGAAGGCATGGAATGTTATTATGTGATCCCATTTATGTACAAGTTAATGTATTACAAGTGAATGATGAAATGTCTCTATAAATGAATTATGATCAAGTAAACATTGTTGTGTTAATCAAGGTTACGTTTTACTTTATTTCTCATGCTATCGAGTCCTGGGGGTATTTAATACCCAATAATTTAGTTGTTTATTTAGAGCCAGTTTCAGTTACAGAATAGTGTCATTCTAGTCACGATCAATAGTACTCTCAGTTTTATACTGAACTCAGTAGAACTCAGTCAGTAATAGCACTCAGAAAACTCAGTGAAATCAGTCCAGTACAATAGTTCAGTGTCTATTCAGTTGGGAGTAGGATTTAGCACCGAGCGAGTGCAGGGATGACGGTTTTCCCATCAGATAGGCAGAGTCGTTAGCAGCAGTTCCTGTACTCCAAAACTGCTTAGCCAGCGCAGGATGAGGAGTCACCCATCAGATTAGGCTTGACTACCTCCCAGGGGTCACCTGTCAGATTAGGCTTGGCTCCGCCCAAGTGTAAACCATCAGTTAGGCTTGGCATCCTGGTTTTCTAGTGTTATTACCCGGGCACGGTATGAGAACCCTTCCAACTGGGGTTACAGGTTGGACCCCTATCAGTTCAGATTTGGGTCATGTCAGTTAGATGATTACCTCCCACAGTTTTAGTTTCAATTTTGGTCTTCAGTATGAAACTCAGTTCAGTTCTACAGAATCAGGACTGTCAGACACAGTCAATTCAGAACCAGTAATTCAGTTATCAATAACTCAGATATCACTTACTCAGTTATTAGAATTCAGTACTTAGCTTCAAAAAAACTCAGTTACAGCATGTATATAAACGCACAGTATTACATACTCAGTATTTGTCGTAGTTCAGGTTATCCATGTGCTTTCATGTTCAGTTATTCTATATCATTTATTCAGTTATTGTTCATGTATATGAACCCTTGCATTCAGCCTTACCTCATCTAGCACACCAATACATTTCCACGTACCGACGGATACTTTCCTGCGCTATGATGTTTAATATCATAGGTTCGGACGCTCAGGTTTCCAACTACGTATAGTATATTTAGATTCATCCAGCGACAGTAGATTTAGCAGTGAGTCCTCATTATTCGAGGATATTCTATTATTTCATATTTTTAGTAGATGTAGTAGTTCAGTAGATGGAGTTAGTTGGGGGATTGTCCCATCAACTCCACTTTCAGACAAATTCAGTTAGAAGCTTTTCAGACTAGATTTCAGACAGTATTCCATTTTACAGATGTTATATTTTATCAGTATTTTAGATGTTTTGAACTTTATGACATTTCAGCCCATTTTCTATATTAATTTCAATATTATTATTCAGTTCTCACAGCAAATATCATTCATGGGTTAGCTTGTGGTCCTTCGGGGTCGTAAGCACCGTGTGACGAATAGAGGGTAGTCTCGGGTTATTACAACTTCCTTGTCTGAGTATTTCAGTTTACATTTGTTAGTTGACGCAGTTCCTAACTAGAACCCTTACTCCTAGAAGACACATTTTTTCGATAGAGTCCTCCACTTTAACTCTTAGGAGACACACTTCCTAATTTTGGTCATCAATTTTAATCTCAAGAGATGCATTTATTTATCAAGGCCTTGATTCGCCCGCTTTACTGCACTTTTAAAAGTTATGATCCGGTGACATTCACAAAATTTTCTAGTACAAACTGGGGTAAAAAAATTTGTCTGTGTTGTATGGGACTTTAATTTCTGCTCAAGAACCTCCTGGATAATGTGATTTTACTTTTCAACTCAGGACTTCCTGGATAATAGGATTTTATTTTCAGCTCAGGACCCTCCTGGATAATGGGACTTTACTATTTCAGCTCAGGACCTTCTTGGATAATGAAACTTTACTTTTTCAGCTCAGGACCCTCATGGATAATGAGACTTTATTTTTTCAGCTCAGGATCCTCCTGGATAATGGGACTTTATTTTTCACCTCAAGACCCTCCTAGATAATGGGACTTTACTTTTTTAGCTTAGGACCCTCTTGGATGATGACACTTTATTTTTTCAGCTTGGGATCCTCCTGGATAATGGGACTTTATTTTTCAGCTCGGGACCCTCCTGAATAATGGGACTTTATTTTCAGCTTAGGACCCTCATGGATAATGAAATTTTACTTTTTAGCTCAGGACCCTCCTAAATAATGGGGCTTTATTTTTCCAGCTCAGGACCCTCTTGGATAATGGAATTTTACTTTTCTGCTTATGACCTTCTTGGATAATGGGACTTTATTTTCGGCGTAGGACCTTCCTGGATAATGGGACTTTACTTTTCAGCTCAGCACTCTCCTAGATAATGAAACTTAGTTCACTTTTTACTTTAAGTTCAGGAGCCCGCCTGGAAAATAGGGTGAAGATTATCAGTTACAAGTTTAGAAGCCCACCTAAAGAATAGGGTCAATTTTTGTTTCAAGCTCAGGACCCTGCCTGGAGAATACGGTGATCTTCATTTTTCAAAATCGAAAGTGTCGGTTTGAAGAATACGTCTGAAGAATACGTCAATTTTCAAGTTCCTCTCCAATAGCAATAGTCGACATAGAGGAACATCTCAATTTTTTTCAAGTTCAAGTCAAAATATCGACTATCTCAACACTTGAGAAGTCATGAAGATTCAAGTCAAGATTTCAGAAAATCTGCATATATAGGATCTTTCACTTATATCTTCATTTTTTACTTTTGTTATTTATTTGGCTGTAAAAATAGAAGTTGTGAACTGGAGACTCAACGGACCTGATTTAACCTCTAACTCATCATCTCACAATTTTACCTCTTTGAACTACATGTGACTTGATTTCCTTAAAACTCGAGATATGTAAGCGGTTCAAAACCAGGATTCGATTATATCTCCCCTTTTTCTCTCTTCTACCCTTTCAAATAATTGGAGGGTCAACACTTATCTCGTTATCTACTTCTTTGTATGAAAACTTTGTGTTTTCAAACAAAGAGGGGCAAAATGTAGACACGTAATTTTCACTCTCTCCTTAATTTACCTATTTTAGCATCAAAAATTATTTTTTAAGCTTTTATTTTCATTTTTTTGGTAGGCTTCATTTAAAAAATTTGCGAAAAAAAATCAAAAATAGAGTTACATTTAAAGATTTTTTGTATATATATAATTATTTATTCATTTATTTTTGTAAATAATAAGAAAGATTTTCAAAAATATTTTCTTCTAATCTATTTTTTTAATAAATAAGCTAGTTATTTTATTGTTCTCTTAATTACATTTTATTTTAGGCTAGTTATAAATATTTTTTATATTATCTTAAGTATAAAAATTAATTAGTTAATATTTTATTTATTTATATTTTATGATTATTTATTTTTTATATATATTAATTTAAAAAATAGGGAGAAACCCAATCTTAATAAACTGCCTGTTCTTTTTCCCTTAACCTCTCCCGCAATTCTTTTTTTTGAGAAAACTTCCTCTCAACTCCCTCACCTCCTCAACCCTATACATTATATAAACACGGGCACACATGCAAAAATGGACAGAGAAAAACATTGACAAAACAAAACTTGAGAGAAAGTAACAAGATAGAAAACGGAGAGCAGACTAGATAGACAACAAAAAGAGAAAAAAAGGACATAGGCAGATGGGAGAGGACACTTAGAAAAAAAAGAGTGAAAGAAGAAAAGAAAAACGGACAGAAGATTAGAAAAAAAGACACAAACTTGAAAAAAACATAATTGAAAGAAACAACGAGAAAACTTACGAAAAGGAGAAAGAACAGAAAAATATTTGAGAGAAGAACACAAAGAAAAAGGAAAGAAAGCAGAAGAGGAAAATATAGGGAAAAAAAGGAGTGGAGGTCAGGAGTCTCAGTTTGAGTTTTCAGTGACGGTGTTCTTGCTTCTTTTCTTGGTTTAACTCATCACTCAGGTTTCTATCAAATTTCATCTTATTTATTTTATAAGTTTTGTCATAAATCGAAGTATGAATGAAGTTATTTCAATGGTTTCTTATATTATTTAGTATGTTTAGTTTATTATTTTTATGCAATTCATGCTTTATGTCTTTATTTGTAATTCGTTTGTTGTTTTTGAAATAATGTTAATTAGATTAATTTTGAATTTTAAATGCGATGATTTTTAAAGTTGTTGTTGTTTGGATGTGCAAAAATTGTGTTAGTTGACATGCAATTAGTATGTAGTTGTTATAACTTAGGATTCATGTATGCATGCATGAAAAAAAAGGCAAAAAAAAAAAAAAGAAAAGAGATACGCACACATGCACACACGTAAATGACCATGCACACACAACTTTAAAATAAGGGAAAAGGCATCATTTCCATCCCATACTATACAAGAAAAGTCGAAGCCACACCTAAACTATATAAGTGGCGTATTATGCACCTTAACTATATAAAAGTGATATTATTACCTCTCCGTGACCCCCATTCTAAGGTGCGTATGTTACACTTATTTTAGGCGTGTCCAGCCTATTAAATAACAAAAGTAAACAGCTAAAAACATTAAGGAAAAAGGCATCGTTTCCACCCCAAACTATATTCGAAAAGTCAAATCCACACCTAAACTATATAAGTGACCTATTACATAGCTTAACAATAAAAAAGTGATACCTTTTACTCCCTAGATCTGACGTGAAAAATACATAATTATTTAAATATAAATTAACACGTTTAAATTAAAAATTAATGCAAAAAAAAAATTAAAAAAAAATACTCCTCCCCCAACCCCCAGCATCCATCTCCCCTCCCCTCCCCCAACAATCATCTTTTTCATCACTACCCATCCCCAAACCATCATTTTCTTCCATCACCTCCCACTCCAAAACCCAACTCCAACCCCAAACCATCTTCTTCTTCGTTACCCCTATCCCAACCAACACAGTTTCTTCATCACCCCACCTCCGAATTCCAACCCCATCCCCAAATAACACAATTCATCCTCCACCTTCATCGAATCAATGTCAATTTTACAATGAACAAAATCAAATGGTATTTGGTGTTTAAATGGGCAAAACCAAATTTTATAAAAAAAAAATATAAAATTTTGTAGTAAGGATGTTTTTTGGTGAATTCTCACCGGAAAAGTCGGATTCATCGTCGACTTTATCCTCTCTATCTGTTAATTATTAATCCATCCAAAAATGTAGTTTGCTACCATATTAGTTTTTTTTTTTTAAATTATAGTTGAAAAACAAATAGAAAAAGTACGGAAATGTGTTGGTCATTATCATTTAAAACACAGAGGCCAACAGTTGAGTGACCATTTTTTGAAACAATAATGACCATTATAGCTGAGAATTTTTTATTTTTTTTAAAAAAGATGATGGGTTACGGATGAACAACAATGTTAGAAGAAATTAATTGTTATGATAATTTTGTTGGTAGGATAAAGTTTATGGTGATGAATATGGTGTAATGAAGGTAATGGAGGTTTTGGACATTGACAACAATGAAGGTTTTAGACATTGAAGAAGAAGGAAAAAAATTAAATTGAAAAGAAAAAAGAAAAGATTATGAAAATAATAAATTTATTATTTTTTCCAGATTATGCTGACGTGGTGCTGACGTGACAGCGCTTGTAAAACACCACACAAGTGGTGTAATGCCGGATAAGGTGTAAAAAGTATCACTTTTTTATAGTTAAGGTGTGTAATAGGTCACTTATATAGTTTGGGTGTGGATTCGACTTTTCGACTATAGTTTGGGGTGGAAACGATGCCTTTTTCCTTATTTTTTTGAATTATGCTGACGTGGTGCTGACGTGGTGCTAACGTGGCAGCGCGTGTAAAATACCACACCACATGCAAGTGGTGTAATGTCTGACATGGTGTAAAAAGTATTACTTTTTTATAGTTAAGGTGTGTAATAGGTCACTTATATAGTTTAGGTGTGGATTCAACTTTTCGACTATAGTTTGGGATGGAAACGATGTCTTTTCCCTTAAAATAAAAAATAAAGAGAAACAGTGAAGAAAGAGTTAAAAAAAAGTACAGGAAAAATTAAAAGCTTAGAAAAAATAATAAGAAAAAGAGGAAGTGTATTACTGTACAAATTCATTGGTGAGAAAAATAAAATAATAAGGCAAGACGAATATGTAATTGATTTGAGAGGTAAGCATATCATTGGTGCTGATATGTTAATGTGTGACTTTGTCTTTATTATTGGTCTTTGTTATAACTGTATATACATCCCACTGCTTGGGAAATATATATTAAAGAAAATGCTAGACGTGCGTATATTGTTATCAAAAGGAGTTTGAATCCAAGGAATGCAATAGGTTTTATTTATTTATTTATTTATTTATTTATTTATTTATTATTATTATTATTATTATTATTATTATTATTTTCCCTTTTTGATAGCAAATAAAGAGTATTTCCAACGGTTTCTTGAATTTATTTGGCACTATAATTTATGTGACGTGACTGTATTTTTGAAATTGACAATTGATCAACTACAAATTAAGTATACGTAATTAATTTTCTAGATTGTTGGAATATTTAGAATTGAATTTTAAGAATCATTAACAAAATTGTAAAATTTGAAATGAAACAGTTTTATTTTTGAGTTAAATCGAATCCCACTAATTTATCCTTCTACATGTAAAGAACTACAATACAACGGCTAAAGATTGATTCATAGTTGTTCGTACTTAAGTTTGATACCATTTTCTGTTATACCAAAAAATCAAAAGAAAATTGTCTCGGCTTACGAGAGACGAGCCAATGTCTTAACATTAGATAAGCTTTAGGCACGTTTTATATATTTATCTCAATTAAGAATGCGTCATACGCATCTTTCTGAGACGTTTAAAAATAATTCGAGGATGCATTATTGCACCTCGGCAAAGATCGTCCTAAAGTTAACTTTTTCTAGCCTAATCCAAAAGGTATGGGCAGATCTTATTAGTATATTGAAAATGAGCGAATCAAGGCCTACAAACACAACTTTCCCATAATAGATTAAGTATAAGTCAATAAAAGCGACCGCGCTAGAACCACAGGACTCGAGGGGTGCCTCTGGAACACCTTGGCTTTGAACCCTTAGAAAATTTCTTAAGTTGAGCTTCTGGACAAAGTACAGTTTGAGCATACTTCTCGTATGCTAGGGTATGGTCTAGTACCCCTTCCCCTCTCGTATGATGCTCAGTGTAAGTGGGTTGTATTCTATTCAATGTACGGTTAGGCACCATATTTCTCATATGATATACGAGTAGTAAGTTACCAAGTCGTATGATACTATAGGTCTTGTCCAACGTCTTTTGTCTAGGGTACGAATTAGGGGTACTTCTCGTACCTTAGGGTACGAGTTAGCCTTGTATGGTCATATGTTGGACAGTTTGGTGGTCCATGGTGAGTCCTAGGGTACGAGACAAGGGTACCACTCGTACCCTAGGGTACTTTTTAGGTGGGGAGGTCGTACCATCCGGCGAAGCTAGTTTTCAGCTTTTAAGCTGAGGGCATTGCAAACATTTTCCACCCTAAACCCCTTAAGTCCCCACGTTATATATTATGTTGTGTCCTCTCATAACACTCATTGAAGGATCAAAACATTCCAAAAAAACTCTCTAACTCTCTCTTGAAGATTGGAGGCTAGGGTTTGAAAGAGGTGTGCATCTAGAGGCTAAAGGGGTCAAGTTCTTTCTGTGAATCATCTTGTATAAGGAATGTGACTCTTCCCTCATTGTTAGTTCAAAATATCTTGTGTTTTAAACATTGATTACGACTTGTGAATGTTGGTTTTGAAACCAAATTTGAGGATTTTGATGCATAGTGTTGAGTATTATTTACTCTTGTTTAAACTTGTGTTGATACATGTTTGTGGCGATGGTTTGCACATATGGGATCTTGTTGATTGTGGTTTGACAAATGGGTCATGAGTAACACT
The DNA here is from genome assembly GCF_002878395.1 of Capsicum annuum. Lineage (NCBI taxonomy): Eukaryota > Viridiplantae > Streptophyta > Magnoliopsida > Solanales > Solanaceae > Capsicum > Capsicum annuum. The sequence continues at coordinate 104,382,894 of NC_061122.1, read as the reverse complement.
AAATTGATGATTTTCTACTTTGGTTTTGATCTTGGTAAAGGTATACCCTTAAGGTGTTTGTGAATCTAAGAGAAATAACTAATCAAAGGTTAATGGTGTTTTGAACTAGGGCAATGGCATAATAAGTATAAATGGTTGGTAAATAGTATTGTAGAGGCCTTGTTGGCCATGTAATAAGTTAATTGGTGACCTTGATGGTTTGATTGGTTAAATGGGTTAGAGTCTCTAAACATGAAATTGAATTGTGTTTTGAACTAAAGCTTAGTATAAGAATGCTAAAGAAAAATGAATGGTATGTAAAGGTCTTTATGAAAACAAATTAATTTGAATGGTGATTGGAACTAAGGAATTATCCTATTATAGTGATTGGTTGGTGAATGGTTTCATAAAGACCTTGTGGTCATATATGGTGTTGAATTGTAACTTTAGTGGCTTAAATTGGCTAAATGGGTTAGAGTCCTTAAGTTTTGAATTGAATGGGTGTCATTGCATAGAAAAAGGGTTAGATCCCCAATGTCGACTAATGATGGTCACGACGGCTTGAGGTTAGAGTCCACTTGCCTAACAAAACGGCTTGAGGTTGGCATCCACTTGCTTAACAAAATAACTTGAGGTTAGAGTCCACTTGCTTAATAAGACGGCTTGAGATTAGAGTTCACTTGCCTAATATGACTGGAAAGTTCAATCTTTCTAAACTATATAGGTAGGAGGTTAGAGTCCTCCACGTCATGTCTTATGATCGGGTGCTTCAAAATACATGCTAAGCCTTATTTCCTATCTTGGCATGTTATGTATCTATACATATATCTACATATAGGTCTATGTATATAAATGTGGTTGCATATGATGGTTTGACTTGGTTTTGAATGATGGCACTATTTTATCCTTGTCCTTAAGTTACATGATAGCATTTCAACCGCTAACTGTCTCCGGATGTTGTATCCCCATGTAATACAGGGGCCAAAAATTTTTCTCCTCTTCCTGTGTAGTGACCAGGTTTTCAAGCGGCTCGTGTGTTGACATTGAAGTGTTGAGCTTCTATATTGTGGAAGGCAAACATTTCATGGTCTTTCTATCTTATGTATTAGACATAGTTTTTGGCTATTGTCGGGGGCATGTCCCGACATATTATAGACATCAAATTTATAGAGGCTTTATGGATGACTGTGGATTCGGGTATATTGGTTTGGTATGTTGTCATTGTGGATTGATTAGACACTTCTTAAGTTGTAATTATTAGTCTCATTTTCCGTTATCTTGCTATATGTTCGAAGTTTATCTGACTCTTGTGAATTGATGTGATGGTTAGGCTTCGGTCTTTGTTGGGTTCGAGATGCCCATTACGATAAGACCCTAGTTTGGGTCATGGTCAGTTGAGTTTCCACAAAGTTGTGTCTAGTATAGTCTCTTCTATGAGTGTGAAACGCGCTACACTTATAAGAGAAAGGCTATAAGGTAATGTTTCACTTTCTTATTGTCTTATTTCGAGCTATAGAGTCTAAGGTCTTGAATTTTTCTGATTTTGGTTTGCTCTTTTTCAGATCATGCCTCCTCGACAATCTAAAGCTCATGAAAACTCTTCTTTCCTAAATAGGGACGATGTTGATAGGACACACTCTACTTATGGAGTCCAGACTCGGTATAGGGATCCGATTCCTAATGGTCCTGGAGTTCCACCATTTTTCTCTAGTCCTCATCCAGTTCCTTAGGATGACGTGACGAATGCTGAGTTTCGTTAGTCAATTCATATGATTGCTCAGTTGGTGGCTTCTTAGTCTGAGCATGGTTCATTTGTTACTCCACTTTTTGAGGCCACAAGGGTTGGCTAGTTCATGAGGTTGAGTCCTCCGACCTTTATTGATGTTAAGGTGAAGAAGGATCCTCATGGTTTTCTAGATGAGATGGAAAAGATTTTCAAAGTTATACATGCCACAAATATGGACGGGGTAGAGTTTACAGCCTATCATCTGAAGGATGTGGCTTACCAATTGTACGAAGAATGGGATTAGGCAAGGGGTGATAGTGATGAGTCATCTTAGATTAAGTTAAGCCAAGGCCTATAAACATAACTTATCCATAATAGATTAACTTAACTTAAGTCAATAAAAGTGACCATTCTTGAACCACGGGACTAGAGGGGTGCCTCATACCTTCCCCTAGATCAACAAAATTCCTTACCTGATCTTTTGTTTTTGCAGACCAAAAAAAGTCATTTTCTTTTGATTAAGGATTCAATAAGGTGACTTAGAACACCATAACTCAATTTCAAGACCATAACTCAATTTCAAGTGGTGACTTTATAAATAAAATAATCCCTATTTAAAACCGTCACTTTAATTGGAAAAACCTTTTGACCCTCGAGCGAAAAAAGGGTGTGACAAATGATGATCGGAGTCTTGAGTGTCATTTCAATTTTACACTAAACATGAAACCTTTATGTGAAATTATTTGATTAAAAGTGTAATTTTCATGCATAATTGATAAAATACTTGTGTGATTGTCTCTTAATAACAAACATGACATCAAAAATCATAATTGCCGACTTGAACAAAAGAGGACATTTGGAGTCGTAAAATATTGTATGTATTGGAAGAGCAAAATGCTCTTGAAGGTATTAACCATGTCTTATGTCTACCAGAAGAGGGTAATGCTGCACAACACAAAAGAGACCTTGAAGTTTATAAGGCTTGAAAAAGGTTGATTCCATTGCACGTAGAATCATTATGAGTTTTGTGGTTGATGGCCTCATTCATGAGTGTGAGGAATTTCCTACTGCAAATGCTATTTGGGCATACTTGCGAGGAACATATGGGGGTACTTCTGTAACCCGCCTCAGAATACTGACTATTAAATTTAACACTTATAAAAAGTATCACAATCAGAACATCAAACAACACCTTAGGGTGAATCCAATATGATAGTTCAGCTGAAAAGTGTTGGTCATGTTCTCTCGAATGAGCAGTAGGTTCAAGCAATGATTCGATCTCTTCCCAATAGTTAGAAACACTTGAAGGTTAACTTAACCCACAATGATAACATTAAAAAAAAATTTGATGTTGCCTGTCATGTTGAACTTGAAGGTGAGCGGCTTGGTGCTGCTAAAGCTGCTTCAAATGCCATTATGGCAGAATCAAGTGGAAAGAAGTCTTCAAGATTCAAGCGTAAGAAAAATTAGAAAAATAAAAAAGGGTAAAGAGACCGAGGAAGGACCATATGAGAAAAAGAACAAGCCAAATTTCAAGAATGAAAGAAGGTTTTTCAAGAAGAAAGACAAGAGCAAGATAAATGCTACAATTGCCAAGTTTTGGGGCATTTTGCTCGTGAATATCCTGAGCATAAAAGGGTAGCATGTATAAACGCATCTATAAGTGTGACATATATTTCTAGACTATTTTATTAACTCAATCTTATCCTACATGGATTATAAACTTAAGAGCCACCAACCACATAAGTCAAGATCGAGAAGCATTTGTGGAGTTCCATCAAGTTTCACCTGAATCAAGGTGGATTTATATAGAAAATAATGCAATACTTGAAGTCAAAGAGATTTTCACTTGAAAAGTAGACTTGCGTGGAGGCTAGTCTTTGATGTTGCATGACGTCCTATATGCTTCAGAGATTCGACAAAACTTAGTATCTGTGTCTATTCTTTTAGATGTTGGGTTTTATTTGTTTTTTAGTCGCAATAGTGTAAGAATAACTCTAGATAATGTTTTTTATGGTTTTGGACATCGTTATGACCACTTTATTGTTTTAGATTGTAATCCTTCAACTCATGACGATTATGTTGACCTCTGTGTATTTTTATGTTATTCTAGTAATAATGATATTGATATACTTGCATGGTATGTTGACCGGTTTTTGATGTTGCATGACATCCTATATGCTCCATAGATTCGACAAAACTTAGTGTCTGTACTTGTTCTTTTAGATGTTGGATTTTATTTGTTTTTTAGTCGCAATAGTGTAAGAATAACTCTAGATAATATTTTTTATGGTTTTGGACATCGTTATGATCGCTTCATTATTTTAGATTATAATCCTTCAACTCATGACTATTATGTTGACCGTTGTGTAATGTCATGTTATTCTAGTAATAATGATGGTGATATACTTACATGGCATGTTAGACTGTGACACATAGGGTAAGATCGAATGAATAGATTGGCAAAAAAAGGACATCTAGGTTCTTTCTCAAAAATTGAAATGCCAACTTGTGAAAATTGTCTTGCCGAAAAGATTATACGTAAATTATTTGGGAAGGCAAAAAGAGTTGATTTTCATTGCAATTAATCAATTCAGATATCTGTGGTCCAATGAATATGAAGGAAAGGTCTGGTGCTTTATATTTCATTACATTTATTGACGATTTCACGCGCTTTGGTTATGTTTATTTGATATCTCATAAATCTAAAGTATTTGAATGCTTCAAAAGATATATGAATGAAGTTGAGAATCAATTAGATGAAAGTATAAAGGAATTAAGAACCGATAGAGGTCGTGAATATTTTTCAAACTAGTTTGAAGAACTGTGTATTGAAAAAGGTATTATCAGACAATTAACTACTCCTTATACACCTCAACAAAATGGTGTAAATGAAAGAAGTAATAGAGCATTGTTGGATATGACAAGATCCATGATGGCGCAGGCTAATTTACTAATCTCTTTTTAGAGAGATGCATTATTAACCGCGACCCACATATTGAATAAAGTGTCTTCTAAATCAGTATCTTCTACTCCTTCTGAATTATGGACTGGTAATAAATCAAACTTTAAGGATCTACGACCTTGGGGTTGTGCTTTATATATTAAAGATCATTTTGCTAAGTTTGAAAAACTAAATCCAAAAGAAAATAAATGTATCTTTAAAAGATACTCAGAACACTCCAAAGGGTATGTGTTCATTAGTGAATTGGAAGATGGAAGTACTACTAATACTGAATCATGATATGTCACATTCCTGAAAAATAATTTTTTCAAAGGGGATGAAATAAAGAAAAATGAGCCTCTTTACGAAATGTTGAATTCAGATGATCAAATAATATCGTTGGATATGCTTGATAATATAATAGATCAAGAAATAATTCTTTATCCAAGAGAGAGTTGTGAATCCCAAAATCCTATTGAGAAATCTGAACTTGAATTACGTAAGTGTACCAGAAAAGGTGTACCTAAACCATCTTATAATAATGAGGATTATGTTTTTTTGGTATCTCTCGTAGAAATGGATGAACATAATTTTGTGATTAAGTCTTTGTCAAGTCCTGAAAAAGATGAATGGATAAAAGCGACGAAATAAGAATTAGAGTCCATGAAAACCAATAAAGTTTGGGATCTAGTTGACCTTCCTTCTGGGTGTAAAGCTATTGGTAACAAGTGGATTCTCAGAGTTAAACGCAAATCAGATGGGTTAATAGAAAGTCACAAAACATGATTGGTGGCAAAAGGTTTTACTCAAGAAGCTGGAATAGATTATAAGGAAACTTTTTCACCAGTTGTAAAATTTACCTCAATTCGCTTACGTTTGGCTATAGTTGCATGTTTAAATTTAGAATTACACCAAATGGATGTAAAGATCAATTTTCTCAATGGAGAACTAAATGAGGAAATCTACATGGAACAACCTGAAGGTTTGTTATTAAAGGTCAAGAAAAGAAGATTTATAAATTAAATAGAGTAATATATGGCCTAAAGCAGTCTTCAAGGCAGTGGTACCTGAGATTTCATAAGGAAGTGATTTCATTTTATATCACCATAATCGATGAAGAACATTGCATCTATGTAAAAAGTCCAATGAAATATTTGTGATTCTTTCGCTTTACATTGATGATATTTTATTAACTGAAAATAATTTGGAGTATGTGAAAACTGTTAAATCATGGCTTTCAAAGTCATTTGGCATGAAAGATATGGATGGAGTAGACTATATATTGGGTGTTAAAATCCAAAGAGACCATTCCAATAAAATTTTGAGTTTGTCTCAAGAAACATACAAAATGAAAATTTTGGAAGCTTTCAAATAAATAGTTGCAAATTCATGGATACTCCTATAGCAAGAGGTGAAACTTTAACCCTTGAAATGTGTCCAAAGACTGAAAAAAAAAAAGGAAGACATGTCTCGAGTACCATATTCTAATGCAGTTGAGAGTTTGATATACGTTATGATGTATACTCCCCCATACATTTGTTATGCCGTAAGTTTGGTTAGCAGGTATCAATCCAATCTTGGAAAAGATCATTGAAAAGCAGTAAAGAGGATTTTCCGATACTTGAAGGGAACCATTGATTATTCACTATGCTATAGTGGATCCGATTTATCCATAAGAAGTTATACATCTATTGATTAGGCTGGTGACCAGTATGATAGAAAATCAACCTCCGATTACCTTCTTACTAAATGATGATGCAATTTCATGAAAAAGTAAGAAACAAACTTGCACAACCCTGTCATCTATGAAATTCGAATTTGTGGCTTATGCATTTATGATACAAGAAGTTGTTTGGTTGAAGAGATTCTTTGAGCATTTGAACATCTCTCTGAATTCTAAAGGTCCCATGATTTTATATTGTAACAATCAAACGGCTATCGCATATATGAAGGATCCTAAATATTACATCAAGACCAAGTACATTGACATTAAGTATAACTTTGTGAGAGACATAGTAGCAAGTGGAGAAATAAATTTGCAATATATTCCTACACAAGAAATGATAGTTAATCCCTTTACAAAGGCGATATCTAGAGACTTTTTTGAGAAATATGTTATGGATCTAGGATTACGTATGATATTATTATATTTCAATATTGTAAGATAACTTGATTGTAATTATTATCAATATAAAAGTCTTGAATTTATGTTCAATCTCATATGCATGTGAAAATATGTTTTATTGATATAATGTGTCGAACAAGTCATGAGATTGACTCTCTATCACATGAGCAATCACCTCTTATGTTGAGGAACATGAAGATATAAGTTCCACCATTAGATTGTGACTTATTTTGTAAATCTAGGTGTGAGTTTCCCTAAGAACATGGATTTGAGAATTATTAAAGAAAGAAACTCAAGTCAGACATTTAAAGACATCTAGATCTGAATCTGTACGATGTTGAATAGATAAAAGAATGAGAAAGATGCACCAATATAAGGTGAGAACATCATAGCACGTGTTTCATACTACATGTGCTTAGCGACCAATGAGTTAATGAAAGAATGAATCCATGTTTCTTCATTGTGTGAGACTCTCAAAGTTATTTTAACTTTTCATTGAAATACCCTTAGACCTTTGATTATTTCTTGAAATTTTGATAGTGTTGCTACTTTAGCATGTTACTAATAGCCATGAGAGATTAAACAATGCAGTGCATATCTAGGAAAGTAGTTGATTTGGAACAGATAGATTCGAGTAGAAAGGGGAGACGATTAAATGAATATTTTAACTTATCTACACAAGTCGGTTGTTACACTAACCATATAGGAGTGAAGTGTAATTGTGTATATAAAGTTAATCACTAACTCAAGTTCACCTCCTTAAGAGGATGAGGGATTAGATAAATAACTACTGAAGTAGTGAATAATGTATGGGATATTGTGAGTATTAAAATCCTCAGATTAGTAGGGAATTTTTTCCACGTGTGATTGGATTCCTATATGTAGCTAGCGAAACCTTAAAGGTAAAGCTCGTGATGCTCACAGGTTGCACAAACTATTTATCGTATGAATTGGTGTCTTGTTAATGTCGTACTGACTTAGGTCTTGTCTATTATGTGCGAAGTGGGAGATGTTAGATTTTGTGGGTCGTGGATCACCCATGTGTAGAGACCCGACCCGTTTCGACCCATTTCTTAATATGAAAGAAGATGAGATTAATGGATGAAGTTTTATTTAAAAAAAAAAAAGAGGAAACGGTTACATAACTGTTACCGCGCTAAATCCCATATATAAATCTCATTCTTCTAACAAGAAGAAGATGTAAGAAAAACTATCGGGCAACAGTATAGAAATTCAAAAATCAGTAAAACACATTAACAACAACAACAAGAAAAGGGCATTTAGTTTGTGATAATTACACTTTGATTCCAAGAGATTTAAAGTAGACTTGGGCAGATTCTTTCGGTAGAAAAATCGATTCCTTTCACTGCGACATACCAAGGTACACACTGATTTTTCTCCTATTTTTCTATCAATATAGTTAAATTGTCTCTAATGTTTATTAAAATTTATGTCAAATCAATAGTAGAATATAAAAATGACAAAGGAAGTATTATCCTGTAGACGAAACTAGTATTTTAATTATGAATTTTAATAAAAGTTAAATACTTAATAATTTTGACATAAAGTTTATATTTACATTAGAAACTTATTATTATTAATATATAATAATTTATCAAAAATATGATAATTCACTTGTTTTAAATCTAAAATTGAAAATTCTAATTCCATCATTATCTCCAATTATCCTCTTTCATTGACCTGCCTCACATAAAGTATTTCTTTTAATTTGCAGAAAAGGGAAAATTTGCAAAGTCAAACTGATTTTGTTTTTGGCAAAATAGCTTGGTGGACCCTTGTATTTGAGTTGGTTTGTAAAGTGGACGTCTCTACTTCGAATTTTGTCATCTAAACCCCTCAACTCAAAAAAAATTCAATATTTTAAATCCTATTTTGGTGTGTGTAACATAATTGCTGCCATATCAACTTCCACGTCAGCTTCCACGTTATTTTAAATGCTACATTAAATTCCACATAAAAAATTACATATTAAAAAAATAAAAATTTTAAATGAAGAATTAAAAAAAAAATGGTGAGGGCTGGGCTCTAATGGCTCTTTCCTTTGCTTCTTCTTCTTCTTCTTCTTCTTCTTCTTCTTCATATGAACAAGGGAGCCGAGAAGTTGAACCAGGGGTTAAATGGATAAGTATTTTGTAATACTTCAAAACAACTGGATAACATTTCTTCTTTCACTCGTTTCCATTCAACTGAAAGACTCAATCTTTCACCACTTCTAAGTTTTACTTATTTTGATTAGTCTTTGACAGCTTAAGCAAGACACATAAATTACCTACCTTTTCCACAAGAAATGTATGTGTGTTTCTCTTTAGCTAGTGGGGGGAAAGCTAGCAAAGAAAGTGGACTAATAAAGTTGTTCCCATGAGCTTAATGAAGTCACTAGACAGGCAGTATTTAATTTTTTGGCATTTTCTCATCTGTGGAATATCGTTTTGTTGTGTTAAAACCACCTAAGTTGTTGATTTCTTGAGGAATTAAAGTACCCAAATTTGCAATCTTGATTTGTTGTTACTTGTTAAGGTGTTGAAGTACTCAAAATTCAATCTTGTTAAAGTTGCAATCTTGATTTCTTGTTGGTTATTGAGGTGTTGAAGTGCTCAAAATTTAATTTTGTTAAAGTTGCAATCGTGATTTTTTATTGATTGTTGAAGTGTTGAAGTGCTCAAAATTCAATCTTGTTAAAGTTGCAATCTTGATTTGTTGAGAAATTGAAGTACCCCAAGTTTCAATATTGATTTGTTGCTACTTGTTGAGGTATTGAAGTCCCAAAGTTTAATCTTGATTCGTTGTTACTTGTTGAGGGGAGCACGATTGTGAGAGCTTTTGGAGGCTGCAACGGTGGTTTGGGAAGGGGGCGGCTTTTAATTTCTTTTTAATTTTTCTAATTGTTTTAATGGAAAAATATCAAAAAAAAATGACCCTCACTGCACCCCAGGCGCATGCACTCACACATTTCATCCAACTCAGCCGATTTGTGCCACATAAGCTTGATCAACAGTCAGAGCGGTTTAAAATATTGAGTTTTATTGAGTTGAGGGGTTCAAATGACAAAAGTCTAAGTAGAGACGTTCACTTTACAAACTCGTACAAGTACACGGGTCCACTGAGCTATTTTGCCTTTATTTTTACAAGTAGGACAAAAGTAGAGTGTACTTATTTATATATTAAATAACAACGTATGGCTTATGGCATGTTTTTTTAAAAAAAACAACTTATATCATTTTGAAAAAAAAAGTATCTTTAAATTTGATGGTTTTATTTAAGAAAAATGGTCAGATTTATCTCTTTATTTTAAAAAAATGACTAAATATGTTGTATCATTTATCATACTTTGGAGTTAAATTTATTCTTATTGTTTTAAATTGGGGCCAAATTTACTCTTTTACTTTGAAAAATTGGCTAATTATACCTTTCATCATACTTCACGGTCAAATTTATCCTTAATTCCATACTTTGGGGTCAAATTTACCCTCGTTGTTAAGAAACTTTTCACATGTGCACTTTCTTTAATAGAAAAGCGGACATCAATGTTAAATGCTCTATTTTAAAAAAAAATAAACACACTTTAATCTAACTCGCCCTACCCAACTCGAGCTACAAAAAAGACAAAAATATACCCCCTCTGTTCTGTTGATCAATTTTTTTTAACGAGATTAAGCCACTAAATAATTATCAATACATAACTCATGAAAAATGAATTCGCATTAGTACAAACACAAATAAATATACCCCCCTCCCCTTAGTTCATGGATTTTCATCATTGCAAAGCTCGTGAAAAATGACACTTAGCGATCAAATGTAATAGATTAGGTCCACTAGATATTTCTCTAGATGATTGAGTTCAGATGTCTCCTTATATGTCAATAGTAGCATTTCTTCATTCTTATGTCTTTATATACAATTTGGATCTACACAAATTTTTCAGCATGTCATTTTATCAAAAACTAATCCACTGATGCTAGAATCTAGATGCACATAAAATTGCATATCAAATTTTAAAATTTAAACACAATTGAAACAGAAGCAGAGTTTGTAATAGATATTTTTCTCTAGTTTCATGCTTCTGCGTTGTCCCATTTCATTTTACTTTTTGTTCATATATAAATAACCTATAGTGCTTCAAATTGATAGAGAAGTATATTTGTTCAACGGAAAAATTCGACCAACAGAACCGAAAGAGAGAGATATTTATTTGTGTACTTTTTATTAGTAACAATGGGCAGTTAAGATTAGGGTGCATTTTATTTTTAAAAAATAAATCATTAATGTTTATTTGAATTTTTCTATTAAAAGAAAAGTACATGTAAAAATTTTGTTTAAAACGAGGATAAATTTGACCCTAAAGTATGACATCGAGGGTAAATTTGACCCCAAAGTATGACGAATGATATATTTAGTCAATTTTCCAAAGTAGAGAAATAAATTTAACCTCAAAGTGTGATAAAGAATATATGTAACTAATTTTCCAATGTAAAGAGATAAATTTGATCATTTTTCCGTTATTTAAACTTATATCGTATTGAAAAAAAAGTATCTTTAAATTTGGTGGGTTTAAATAGGTCATTTCACTCATACAATATAAGTGTGTGTCATTAAAAATAAAGTAGGAGTATTAGAATTAAAAGTCTTACTAGGGGTATGAAAATATGATATTTTTTAAACAGAAGGCAAGAAAATGAATTAGAACTTTAGGTGATACTATTACTATTTGAATAGTTAAAAAAGAATCTAGAGAGAGAAAGACTAGCTTCTAACTAAAATCCCTACAATTCTCAGACCATGTCAACGAGCAGTCCGGTTCCCCTTGAGCCTCCGGATACCTCCCCCAGTCAAATAGACATTGAAACCACAAGTAAACCTTCTAACAAAGAAATACTGAGGAACGAAATTGTAACCTTAACACTCAACCCATTCCCCGAACTCTTGACTCAACTAAGCAAAGCTTTGGGAGAAGAGATCGGGGAAGCAATTCAACTCGCTCCTGAGGAAAAGATCCGACTGTACACCCCTTGGAGGTACTCTGTGATCATCAAGGTGGTGGGCTAGAAATTCAATCATAAATACTTAAAAATAAAGACCACAGATCTATGGAAATTGAAAGAACAATTCGCCCTAATAGATCTAGGCCAGGATTATTACACAATCAAATTAAACAATGAAGCATCGTAACAAAAGATTACACAGGAAGGCCCATGGTTTGTTGTCGAATCGTACCTATCAGTCCGTATCTGGGAACCAAATTTTGTTCCAAAAGACTCACATATCGAATCCATAACGATCTGGCTGAGACTACCACAGCTACCCATGGAATTCTATGATGCCCATATTCTTGAGAAGGTTGGGTGGAAGATCGACAAGCTCATCAGAGTAGATGCATACACCTCTTCCACACTTAGAGGAAGGTATGCTAGAACATGGGTCTAAGTCCCCCTAAATACCCCCTAAAAACCTCAGTAACCATTGGAACTCATCACCAATCGACCGTATATGAAGGAGATGGCTTTCTTTGTAAATACTGTGGAAGACTAGGGCACACAACGAACTACCCCTTCACCAACCCAGTGACCACACCAAAGGATGAGAAGTTACCAGTCTTAGAGCAACCAAAACAAGAGGAAGATTGGAGAATGGTAGGGTTTGCAAGAAAAAAAACAACAGGAAAATCCTACGAACGATAAGCAAGGCTCAACCACGACCTCCCAAAACGTAAAAGTGAAGATGTTCAATGCAGAATCAGGTAAGTTTCTCTAAACCCGTTGTTTCCAATACTCTACGGCACCTCAGAATTCTGATGGAGGCCGTAGAGTAGGGAAATTCCCTCATGCCAATCTTCGATTGGGACGACCGACCAAAAATGGGCCAACTCAGAAGCCTCAACAATTGGGTTAAAAACAGAAGGGGTGTTGGGCCCTCAGTCAGGCCCAAAAGACAAACCCAAAAAAAGACCTATTCCCCACAGGCCGGAGGAGTTGGGCCATTTGGGCCAAGATCTGTTCGGCCCATCAACGAAAGAGAGTTAACCCACTATGGGACAAGGCCCTAACTATGATTTAAATAAAAAATCTTCTTTTAATCACCACAACCATGTCAGCATAAAAGGCAACACCACTCTTGCCACTGAAGCGACATATTCCACAACCATGTCACTCTCCTTTTCTCTTCAAATACTCAATCGTCTTTCTTCACCCCAGGAAATATATCGGCGCCTTTCACCTACTATGACTCTACTATCACTTCCTAAAGCTTGGCATTAATTACAAGTAATAATGACAATGATAAGGGGAAACCAAAGGTTATGGACCTTGATACTTGTCCAAATAACCTTCCCTCCAGAGAACTCTCAGACAATCCAAACCAATTCTCTCCTTCTCCCACACCCACAAAAAATTAAAAAATAGGGAATCCACCTCCAAATATGCTAACATTCCTAATAGAACCCCTGGGTCCGAACCGCTAACCAACCTCATGGTTAGAGATAGGACTGTCACAAACATCAATCCCACTAAGCTTGACACTGGAAGGGAAGCAACTTACTCTGTTCATACAGGACCCTCACTATATAGCCCATCTAGTGATGGAGGGCTTTAATCTGGGCTTAGAAAATTACAGACCAGCGGTATAGATAACCACAATGATGAAAATCATTGGGTCACAAGCCCTGGGAAGCTTAACACTAGAAATGATTTCAGAGGAGATAAACTTAATGACCCAATGCCTCCCTTTTTTCCCACCAATGAACCAGTCGTTGTTGGAGAAGGTACTAACTTTTGTACCAATCTTTGGGGCACCCCACAGTCATCAAACAATAATTCTCAAAACCTCTCGAGAAAAAGCCTATTATTCCAAGAAATAGAGGAGAAGGAAAAGACTCTCAAAGCTATCCAAGACAATAGAGAGATGGAGGAAAACCTTGCATCTCTAAAACCTTCAAAAGCAGATGTCTTAACTCTTGATAGACCTCCCAATCATTTTTTTTGAAGACCTTATCAACAAAATAATACTGATATTGCTTCCCATCGAACTAAACAAGTTCGACCTCGAGATTCTGCCTCCACTAAAGGACATCTTCTTCAAAATCAAGATGGAACCTCTGCCTAAGAAAAAACGAGCCAACACTCTCCTAGACCATAACATACCTGGGAAAAGGGAAAGGAGTCTTAATGGACAACAACCAAACAAACCAAACAATGATGAAGAGTAGCATCATTTAGAATGTTAGGGGTGCCAACAGTGCAGAGTTTAAGAGTCACTGCAAAACCATGATCCAAATGTACAAACCTCTCCTTCATGCTCTACTAGAAACTAGGATGGCTAATTACTCAAAACTGGTAGACGAGCTAGGTTACAACAGCAAGATTCAATTTCCAGTAGCAGGCTCCTCTGGGGGCATTGTCATCATGTGGGATAGTGCAAACTTAAGCATCAATGACATTGTTATATACCCTCAAGCTATTCATGTCTCTGTGAAGGTAATTAACTCTATTTTTTCTTATTTTTTCACAGTTATTTATGTTAGCAATAAATTTGAGGAGAGAAAGCTCATCTGGCAGAGTCTTATTAATTTTGCAGATAACATTAAAGACCTCCCCCAAAATCCTTGGCTAGTAGGTGGAGACTTTAATGAAATTATTAGGGCCTCCGAGAAGTTTGGAGGTAACTGCATAAACAATAATAGGCCACACTACTTTTGGGACTGGATAAACCTTTGTAGTCTCATTGACCTTGGCTTTAAGAGAGGGAAATACACCTGGACAAAAAAAAGGTATAGGAATAGGAATGGTCTCATCCTTGAGAGACTAGAAAAATGCCTAGCAAACAACTCCTGGATCATTTGTTTCCCCAAGCTACTGTCTCTCATCTCCCTAGAACTCATTCAGATCACTGCCCCTTATTAGTGAATCTGCAAGAAAATACCCCTAGACCTCAAAAGCCCTTCAGACTAAATACCACGTGGTGCTCCCATACCCAATTCAAATCCATTGTTTAAGCCTCTTTCCCTCCTGATAGCTCCCTAACTGAAGCCATTCCTAGTTTTTAGGCTGAAATCTCTAATTGGAATAAGAAGGTGTTTGGTAATTTCTTTCAAAAGAAAAAACACATCCTTTCCAGACTTGAAGGGATCAAAAAGTCCTCCAACTGCCCCCACAACCTCTTTCTTCAGACCCTTAAGTCTCAACTCTTAAAGGAGTTCAGTGAAATCTTAAAGCAAGAGCAGGAATTCTGGAGAATTAAATCCAAAATAAACTGGCTAGCTGAGGGAGACTAAAATACCAGATTTTTCATACCTCCACCCTCAATGGGAGGAGGAGGAACAACATATCTGCCCTCAAGAATGATAATGGGATCTAGAGTTATTCCCTTGAGGAAATTAAATCTAAGATCCTCAGGTTCTATTCCAGCCTCTTCTCTTCTGAGCACCACAGTTGCCTCATCAAATGCCAAAATAATCCCTCCTCCAAAGGCTCTATCAGAACTGAGGACCACCAATTTCTAAATTCTATTTCTTCGCACATTGAGATAAGGAAGGTTGTCTTCTCCTTCAAACCCACCAAGGCCCCTGGTTCAGATAGCCTACACCCCCTCTTCTACCAAAAGTTTTGGGACATCCCGGGTCCCCCCACCATTCACTTATGCATCAAAATATTCTCATCTATGATAATGGATAGGAAAGTCAGCTCCACTTATCTCTGCCTTTTTCTTAAGTGCTTCAATGCCACTTGAGGAATTTTAGGCCCATTGGCCTTTGTAACATCCAATACAAAATAATCACCAAGATTATAGCTACAAGACTTAAAACTTTCCTGGCTAACATTATTGGTCCTACTCAGTCTAGCTTCTTCCCAAATAGAAGGACCTCTGATAATGAAATTATCATCCAAGAAATGATCTCCCATTTCAGGAAAATAAAAGGTAAAAAAGTCAACATGATCCTCAAGATTGACCTTAAAAAGGCTTTTGACAGAATTGAATGGTCCTCTGTGAGACAAGCCCTTCACTTTTTCAATATCCCCCCAGACTCACCAATCTCATCATGTCCTGCATTTCCTCTTCCACCATCTCTATTCTTGTAAATAGGAAAAAACTGAACCCTTTAAACTAACTAGGGGGATAGGGCAAGGGGGTCCTCTTTCTCCCTACATTTTCATCATGTGCATGGAGCTATTGTCTAGCAAAATTGATCATGAGGTTGATATCCTCAATTGGAAACTCATAGCTATTAGCAAAAGAGAGCCAAAAATCTCCCATCTCTATTTTGCTGATGATCTCACTCTCTTTGCTAAAGCTAATAAGGCAAATTGCTAAACCATCAAAAACACCCTTCAGAGTTTTAGCCCATATTTTGGACAGAAGATCAACTACCTTAAATCCAAAGTTCTCTTCTCCCAAAACTGCAAACAGGAGGATAGAACCACCCTCTCTCTATCCTTAATATTATGGCTAAAGACAACTTTGGAAAATACCTGGGCTTTCCCATCTTCACTCAAAAGCCTTGTGCCAATGACTTCCAATTCATTGTGGACAATCTCAATTCAAAATTGGCAGGATGGAAAATCAATTTCCTCAACTTAGCAGGAAGAACCATTCTCACAAAATCCTTTCTGAGCAGTATACCTACTCATGTCATGCAATACATCTCCCTCCCTTCTGGAACCCACAAGTTCATTGATAAAATCCAAAAAAACTTTGTCTAGGGGTCAATTATTGAAAAAAGGAAAACCCATCTGCTAAATTGGGACACCATCACCACCCCTAAAGATAAAGGAGGCCTTGGTCTCTAAAAATCCACCATCAAGAATGATACCATACTGACCTTCCTGGCATGGAGGCTTAACAAGAATCCTCAGACCCTTTGGGCAAAAATCCTTCTAAGAAAGTATTCCCAGGCTAACAAATGTCCATCCAGAACCTGGAAAACCATCACTAGGGGATGGGACATATGCACAAAAGCCTTCTTCTGGGTTGTACATACTAGGGAAAAAGTTAATTTCTAGACGGACAGATGGATCTCCCACTATAAACCTCTTAGGAGCATCATCCAGGGTCCCCTACCTTTGAATTATGAGAAAATAAAACTTTCTGAGATTTGGAACAAAGGAAACTGGACCCTCAATGGCCTCCCAATGGAGATCCCCAATAGATTTTCCATACCATCAAATCCTACTTCATTCTTAATCCTAAATCCAACTCATATACCTTAATCTGGAACATCACTGGAAATAGGATATTCTCCAGCAAAAGTACCTACAACATGTTGGCAAGTACTTGTGAGAATGACATCAGAACTAACTCCATGACTCTTAATTGGATCTGGAAAGCAAAAAAAAAAACTAAAATCAAAACTTTCCTCTGGATCATCTACTACAATAGACTCCCAACAAGCCATACTCTTGCCAAAATGAAAATCAGGGATTTCTCTAATTGCAAATTCTGCAACTACCACACTGAAGATATTGATCACACCTTCTATGATTGCCCAAAGGTTCACCATTATTGGAAAGCTGTAATAGACAAAAGCATCTCCAAAAAACATTTTAACCACCATCTTTTTCACCCCTCTAACTGGGGTAAAACTTAGAAAACCCTCCACCATACTTCTTATGACAAGGTCCTGGATTGGTTGGACCTTCTCCCTTTCTGCCTTTGGTCTATTTGGGGAAGCAAAAACCAAAATACCTTCAACACTTCCAACATCACTTCTAATCCTACTAATGTCTACTCTGAAGCCGTTGAGTACCAAATGACCATCATAAATAGTAATGCTACTACTCAATACAAAATCATCAATATTAGGTAGGAACCCTCAACAAATGGGATGTTCAAACTTAATATAGATAGCAATTGCATGGAAAACCCTGGGAAGGAAGGAATAGGGTAAGTTATCAGATCTAACTCTGGAGAATTGATTGTAGGATTTTACAAGACCTTCCACAATACTACTAACAACTGCATGGAACTCACTACCCTTGTGGAGGGCTCAAAATAGTGGAGCAAAGGAACCTGTTACCCATTGTGATTATGATTTTGCTGAGATTATAACTATGCTTAAGACCGGTAACTTACACTATGATGCTTTACTGGATAATTGCAGGTTAAGACTAAGAATATTAGGGGGGCGAGTGATAGCCCACTGCTTCAGGGAACAAAATGGAGTGGCGGACCTTATGGCCAAGCAGGGAGCAGCCTCAACCGACTTTGTAGATACCCAGATTTTTTAAGTTCCACCTTTGTGTGTTGCAAGGGCTCTAGGGGCAGACAACGCAGGAACTTTTTTTGAAAGAAGAATTAATGATTGTAATCTAAACAATGAATCCTTCCCTCTTAACTTTTCTATTTTGGATCCTGGCTAATACAGCAGGAGAGATATGGTGGTGTAAGGAAAATTTACCCTTAATTAATTAACGAAAAATTACACGAATACACAACTTATTTTTTCAATATTACAAAAAATCCTAACTCCCTAAACATATTACAAAACTCCCAACATATACACAGAATGTTATTTATATGTCGGCTATGTTATGTATATTAATAGGGGGAGAGAGTAAAGTAACTAAAAAAGTGGGAGAGAGTGTAATTACTTCCAAAAGGTTGGTATTTATGTTATTTATACATTAATTAATACATATCTTTCTAACCCAAAAAAACAAAGAATAGTTAAAAAACCCCTTTTTGACCATGTTTTTCTCAAACAATTCATTAAATATTTTACACTATTCATTATTGTGACCTATAATATTTTTTATGTAGCTCCTAAATCTACAAATTTTATTTTAAAAGAAGAATCAATGTTCATATTCACACAAAAAAATTGAACAATTAAACTCTCATACTCCAAACTACATAAAATGAAATAAAGAAAACCCAAAGTGTAATCTGAACGAAGTAAGATGACAATCACAAAATTTCAGATTCATACTCAAGTGAAGATAAAGCATTAATGAAGATAAATCACCAGATAATTTTTTCATTTATTCATGTCTTAATAGATAAAACTTATTTGATATATTATAATATTAATCAAAATACGCATATTACTCTGAACATCATAATTATTTAAAAAAGGAATGAAAGGAAGAAAGTATTTGTTTTGTACAATTCATTAGCAAATTTTTTTCCTTCGGGCTTTTGACTAAAGTCCTTCCTTTGTTTATTTTGTACATGGACCGATTTTGATGGGTTTGTCCATCTTGTATTTATTCTTTTCCTTTTATTTTTTATTAATAAAAGCTCATATTAATTTTTTTTTTTCAAAAAGACCCTGAAGTCCAGATCACCTCGACGGTCGCATGGCAGGATGTTCTAGAAAAAATAATATGGATAGTAATTTTGATATCATTTAATCTCTTAGAGATCGTTTGATAGAGTATATAAGATAATACTGAATAGAATGTAGTAGTAATATTGAAATCAGTAGTACTGGAATTAGTAATACTGCAATAAGTAATATTGGTGTGATTTTTTATGTAGTGTTTGATTTGATGCATTGAAAATAATATGTATTATTATATTTTAAAAATAATATTATTGTTTACAAAAATACCTTCGACATATTATAACTTTGTTATTGTCGTTGCAAAGCTTTATTATTTTTTAATCGATATATTATAACTTTGTTGAAGGGGAGCCTTGGAGTAACTGGTAAAGTTACTGCCATGTGACCAGGAGGTCACGGGTTCAAACCTTGGAAACAGCCTCTAGCAGAAATGCAAGGTAAGGCTGCGTACGATACACCCTTGTGGTGGGGCTCTTTTCCGGACACCACGTATAGCGGTAGCTTTAGTGCACCGGGCTGCCCTTTTATATTATAACTTTGTTATTGTCGTTGCAGAGCTTTATTATTCTTTTTAAAAATAAAAAACAACAACAATATATAACTGATAACTTACTTTGAAATTTTAAGATTTAATTATTTACTCGCAAAAAATTTTTTATCTTTTCTTTATTTGCTCATTATTTATTTGTTGTTCCCATTTGGTGTTCTTAAGTTGGAGGGAGGTACGTCTAACTTTTGAATGAGACAACAGAATCGTTGTTAACATAAAATTGTGTTCCATAGAGTGTTAAAGTTAAGCAAGAAAATTATTTTTATTTGTGATATATTCTATTTACACAATTAAAGCTTGTATGCAATCATGCAATTTATTTTCGGGCTTTGATCAATAAGTATTTTTTGAGTTTATGGAGTAGTTTATTTTATGACTAAAATTATTTGAAGGGATATTATCATCTCGATAGATTGAAAAGAAATAACTTATATTGAATAAATTGAAAAAGATTTCGAAAAGATTTAAAGAAATTTGGCGGCATTTTTGTCTTTACTCATATTTATCTATGAATTGTAATCCATTGGTTACTAATCCCATCAAATTGGGTGTATTAATTATACATCCTGTAATACCATGTAGGGTGTATAACTATCCATGTATTAGTTACAAATTGCTTCAAATTTGTTATCAAATAATGTATTAAATAATACCGCACTTTAATACATGAATTATCAAAATAATACAACCTACCAAACAACTACTTAGTGTTTTTAACATAAATATTAGTCTTATTTAGTATTTCCTCTGTTTATTTTTTACTTGTCATTTTTTAACATAACTCATTCATTAAGAAAATAATGATTGATATAGTAATTTTACCACATCGCCCCTATTAATTGATATTTTGTATAATAGATATCAAAAAATACTTTGAAGAATAAGTAATTAACTTTAAGGATAAAATATGAAAAAATTATTATTTTTTCTTGATTTATCAAAAATGATAAATAAAAATAAAAATAAATAATAAATAAATAATAATAAATAAATTCAAAAAAAAAAGGAGTAGTATTCTAATTATGCATAACAAATTATGAAATTAGCAATATTACTTATCCACTCGTCGATGAGAATGACTGAAGATAGAACTGTCCTTGAAGCTTCTTTAAGTAAACAAAAATAAGAATGTGAAAGACATTTTTCTTGATAAAGAATTGTTTTCGATACATCAAATTAAATATAGAAAAAAATAAAAAAAAATAATCTCAAATCTATTTGTTTGCAACATATTTAAATTCATGAAAAATAAATTTTAACCACAAACAAAAATATGAAGAAACAAGAATTTTTTATTGATAAACAATTGTGGTTACAAATCTGTTCCTCCCTTGATTCTTCTCACTTGATTTTCTCCGTAATTCGAGGACCGTTAGTGGCTTATTCTCGAATATAGGATGATCTCTTTATGAATATCCCATGATTTTGCGGGATATTGAAGATCCCGATCTTTTTACGAATACCCATCAGCTTATGGGATATTTAAGATGCCTGTTTCAGGGAACATGTTACCCTTTAAATAGGCGAGATTTAGGGTAGAGTAGCCTTCTAGAACTCTAACAGAATTTGGATTCTTATTGAAGAGTCCACAAATTTTAGATGTCTACAAATGCCCCCTACTTCAAGGCTTGTCAAAGTGTAGATTTGATGACGAGTCTTGAAGTACCAATAGAGCTTCCATCTTTAGGCGGTGGCTACAGATTTGCAGATCTGATTTATGAGAGAAGAGATGAAGGGCAGATTTGGTCCCACTGGGCGTGCCAATTTGTTTTCAACAAATTTTTACGATGATAGAAATAAATTGCAATCACAATTAAAAATATGAAGAAACAATAATTTTTATTGATAAATAATGTGGGTACAAATCTGTTCCTCCCTTGATTTTTCTATCTCGATTTTCTCCTTAATTCGAGGGCCGTCAGTGGCGTATTTCTCGAATGTAGGAAGAAGATTTGGATATGAATTTCTCCGTAATTCAAGGGCCGTTAGTGGCATATTTCTCGAACGTAAGAACATTTGGATTTGATCTCCATGAAAGGAGGGTATGTCTTCTTGATGTATTTGATTATCAAGAAGAGAGGGTTTTGATCTTTATGAATATTCCATGAATTTATTAGGTATTTTCAGATCGTTGATCTCTTTGTAAATATAATGTGAATTTGTGGGATACTGGAGATGTCTTTTAAAGGGATATTTGCCCCCTTTATATAGGCGTAATTTAGGGTTTAGGTAGAGTAGCCACCAAGCTATATTTAGGGTAAAGTAGCCTCCAAGAACTCTAACAAAAATTGAACTCTTTTTGTAGAGTTCACAAAATTTCAATGTCTACAAATGCCCCCTACTTCAAGGCTTGTCGGCGTGTAGACTTGATGAAACTCAAAGACGAGTCTTGAAGTACCAATAGAGCTTCCATCTTTATGCGGTGGCTACAGATTTACAGATCTGATTTATGAGAGAAGAGATAAAGGGCAGATTTGGTCCCACTAGGCATGCCAGAATTTGTTGGACAATAAAATTCTCGAGGCCGAAAATAAATAATCGAGATAAGAAAAATATATTGCAACAATCAATTTATTGATTTCAATGCGAATGTTACAATTTTTATGAATCCTCTTATTCGCCTTTTCAAATATAAATTCAAGGGCTTAAAGCTTGATCTTGAATTTGAACTTGATTTGAATGCTTTGAGGGACTTGATCTTGACTTGTGCTTGAATTCAAGGGCTTTTGAGCTTGTTCTTGAATATTGCGGTCTTGATCTTTGATCTTGATGAAATTGATTTGAATGCTTGAGCTTTTTAGAGAAATTGCGGCGTTTGATCCACGAGCTTTCTCTTGCTTTTTGTTAGAGTTCTGGAGTCGTAACATGATATGAAGAGCCAACACTCTCTTCATCTTCTTCGTATTGCTTGGTATAAACCACAGTATGTGCTTTTGCTTTTAGAACCTTATTGCATGAAACTACCATTTTCGCCTTTCGCTTCTAGAAGGAATCAAACTTTGGAAATCCTTTTATATTTTAAGTGAAGAGTGCATCATCGTGCTTTGATGACTCCTCTTACACTTGTTGTTTTTTCTCTTATTTAAAGGTCCTAACCTTTTGAACATAGAAGTTCTTGTAGTTGATTCTCCAAGTTGGTCAAAGATAGAATCCTTTTTGTTGGATGCAGTGGACTCTTCTTCTACAGTGATGTAGTTGCTAACCGCCCTTCTTATGGAGATGCGAATTGGAGGTGGTTGCGTATATCCTAGGCCTTCACGTGTCTGCCTGGTCGTTCCTTCCGACGGAAGTTTGCCCAACCTTAATGGCTCATTTGGATTGTATCCAGCCTTTACAAATAGCTTGTATGCATTTGGATCGAAGCCATCCTTCGTACGTTTCATAGGGAGTATCATATCTTGTGGCAGATTTTAAGCCACAGACTCTTCAAGAAGTCTTAAGGATGGATTTATTGCATCAATCTTCCTGATAGGTAAAGTTAGCCACTTAAGAACATTATCTTGGGAATTTGATGGGTGATCTTTCTCTTTTCTTACCTTCTGTACATAACAAAAAAATGGGAGTTGCCTTCTTTTCATAGAAGCGACACCTTCTTTATTTGAAGTGGAGAGAGGCTTCTTGGTGGCGAATTTTTCGACAGTCACCGCGACCTTCTTAGATGCAAGATCGTCACACTTGGTCTTGGTGACATCTTCAACCCTTTTCTTATCCACAACATGCTTTTTAAGTAGAATTTTGTATTGGCAAAATGTGACTCAGCTTCAGTGAATAGCTTGTCATCGGCAACTATCTTTTTTTCCACTCCGCCTTTGAGGTACTTCAAGCATTGATAGTAAGAGGATGAGATAATTTTGTTCCCATGCACCCAAGGCCTACCAAGCAATATATTGTATGAAGTTTTGGCATCAATCACATATATCAATGGGTTTGATTGAAAATCATCCATACAAATCCCCAACTTGATACATCCTGTGGCCCTCTGGCCCCCTTGATTGAAGCCTTGGATCATTATACGACTTTCGTCCAGTTCGCTAGTAGCTATGTCAAGTTCTTTCATCGTGTGGATAAGCAGGATGTTGACTCCAGAACCCTCATCTATCAAGATTCTATTGATCTTTTTTCCTAGAATTTGACCTACCATGTATAAGGGATGGTTATGTAGGGCCTCACCAAACAGAAGATCGTTATTTATGAATGTGATTTTTGTATCACACACATGTGCCTCTTCGCCAAGAGTTTCAGCAAGATTTTCGGAAGGTGAAGGAACCTCTATGGTTAGATTCTCACCCTTTGCCCCCTGTTTAACGGTATTAAAACAAGACGCCTCAAGGTTGACTTGGGCAGTCTTTACACGAAACCAACTCGGTAAGAATTTCTCTAAAGTACCTGGACGTCGAGGTTTTTGGTGGTGAAGCTCCATCACCCTCGCCTTCTTTGGGAATACAACCAATTCATCTTTACTTGGTTTCTTTACCATTCTCCTTCTGGTTGGCTATTTGGATGACTCCTTTCACAGACTCATCCTTCTGCGTCTGCGCTTTGTAACTAGAGTCCAACCTTCTTCATTGCCTTCGTCAACTGAAGACCTATCAGGCTCTAATATTTTCTCATTATACTCTTCGACACATATTTGGACTGGGTCGAGCGACCCAAAAGTAATAGAGATTTGATGAGAACTGACCATCTCATCGTCGAAGAAGATCTTCTTCTCTTTTGCCAGTTGCATGACTTTATCTTTAAAGACAAAGCAATTTTCTAGAGGATGACTTACGAGCCTATGATATTTGCAACAATTAGGGTCATTGATCCTTCCAGCGTCGTTGGGACGCTTCATCTCTGGGAGTTCAATGAGCTTATGCTCAAGGAGTTCATCAAAAATCTCAGGAACATCAGAATCAAGGAAGGGATATTCCTTTTCTTGCATCTCCTTTAAAGTTTTCTGATTCGGACGTGCTCCAGAAGTCGTCTTCACACTTTGTTTCTTACTTAACTTTGTGGTGACCTTCACAGGAGACACTCAACATTCATGGACTCCTTGTTTTAATTTTTGGGAACAAACTTGCCCCATCCTTTGGGTTCCTGCTTATCCTTTCCCCTTCAAGGGTCATGAATAGGCACTGCCCCCTTTCTAGCAGAATATATTCTCAACTCCATATAGTGAGCACGGGTAGCTAGCTCTTCAAAGGATTTAGGCTTAATTCCTTGCAAGATGTAGAGAATCTCCTAGTGCATTTCTTGGATGCACATCTCTATTGTAGAGGTTTTGCTGAGCCTATCTTTGCAGTTTAGGCTAGCCTTTCTCCATCGATTGATGAAGTCAATGACTGATTCATCCTTTCTTTGTCGAGTATTTGTGAGCTCTATCATGCTCATTGTATGCCTTGTGCTATAAAATTAATTTAGGAACTCGTGTTCCAATTGATCCCAGCTATCGTAGAGTTAGGCTCGAGGTTCATATACCAGTCAAAGGCATTTCTCTTTAGGGAACGAACAAACTGTTTGACAAGATAGTCACTGTAAGTTCCAGCATTGTTACATGTTTCAACAAAATATGCGATATGCTGTTTTGGGTTCCCTTTGCCCTTAAATTGTTAAAATTTGGGCGGTTGATAGCTGGCAGGCATTTTGAGGCTATCTATCCTCGTAGTGTAGGGCTTGGCATACGTAAGGTAAGACTTGGAGACAACATCATACTTGTCTTAGAGGGTTTCTTCAATGAATTCCTTCAATTGCTCAATCGGGATCATCCCCTCAGAAGAAACTCATACCTCTTTAGTCGCTGGTGTTTGCTTCAAAGGATGTTCTATCTTGTGGTCCTCTTGAGATTTTCTAGGTGCATGGCTAGACTCTCCGTCTATCAGACCTTTCACCCTATCCACTATCTTATCAATTCGAGCATCTTAATTTTGAATATATTTGGTTAGGCCATCAATTGCCTTGGCCAGATTCACAAGCTGCTCCTCCATAGACGAGGCATCAGTTACCATCACTTGCATAATCACTGGAGATGTTAGAGATTAGCACGGATTATCACACAAGTTGATTTTTGAAGTGCTCAACTTATGCGGTGTGGTCAGAGATGATGAGTTGCTTGAACGATCATCGCTTTTTGCGCTAGAGTATTTGGAACCAGAATGCTCAAGTAAAGCTAAAGTCTTCTTAAGCAATTCAGCCACATTGCTTCCTCCTTTCAAAGCATTTGCATTGGACTTCGTTCCTTATGGGGTTGAAGATCCAAAAACTGGAGTTGGCACGGATGACACTGGAAGTGTTTGTCATCCTAGCAAGCCTGCCTTACTCCTCGTGATAGCTCCTAAGCTTCCGCAAATAACACCAAGGATGCTTTCTACTTAAGCAGAGAACTTTGAATCAGCAGCCATGGAAGCAGTTGATTGAGAGTTGACCTTTTTGGAAGTCATTTCAATGTTCTTGAACTTTACAGTTGAAAAAGTTGAGATGAGAGGTAGAGACCGTCCCACTGGGCATGCTAGAATTTGTTGGACTATAAAATTCTTGAGGCCAAATAATAAATAATTCGAGACAAGAAAAATATTGCAACAATCAATTTTATTGATTTCAATACGAGTGTTACAATCTCTATGAATCCTCTGATTTGCCTTTTCAAATATAAATTCAAGGGCTTCAAGCTTGATCTTAAATTTGAACTTGATTTCTTGATTTGAGGGACTTGATCTTGACTTGTGCTTGACTTCAAGGGATTTTGTGCTGGTTCTTGAATATTGCGGTCTTGATCTTGAATCTTGATAAACTTGCTTTGAATGTTTGAGCTTTTTTTAGAGAAATTGCGGCGTTTGATCCACGAGCTTTCTCTTACTTCTTGTTAGAGTTCTGGGGTCTCTTTTCTGAATTATGAGACCCCTATTTATATTTGTGGAAAAGGAAGAGTCATGATCAATATGGACTTTCTTTGAACAATCAGATTTGATTAATGTGGCGCCTTTTTATGGGCTTTTATTTCATGGGCCTGCTGCATCATTTTGACATGTGGCATGGTCCTATTGGCTCCTTCCTTTGACTTGGCAAGCCATGTCATTTGACATGTGACACTTATTTGGGCCTCTAGAATATGACAATATCTTGGGTTTAGCAAATTGGGTTCATCATTTGTAGCCCAAATCAATGGATTAGCCCAATAAAAATTAGACTTTAATTAAATTCAAACATGTTTGGATTTAAATAATTAATCCAATTATATTAATCCACAATATTTATTCGGGATTAATCTATTTTGAATTTACTATAATCCGAATTTTGTATGAATTTTAATTTAATAAAATTTCGTCGTATACAAATTGGCCCCACTTCAAGATTTGTCAAGCTATTTAATATATCGATGATTAACTTGAAGCATAAACCTGAAGATTTAACTGGAACCAATAAGAATTCACACGTGTAATATCCAGATAAGATAACACCCAAATATCAAAAACAATACTAAGTGATCATGATTAATAATAATAATTAAATATTATTATTATAAAATTATTACAAATCATTGTGTATTCATAGTTGCTTTACCATAAGGAGACAAATATTGAATCCTGGAGGAAACCATTTCAATATTCAATTCCAATGTGTACTTGGAATTGAATGTTGCACCATCTCTGTTTGCGTCATTCGTCCATATTTGATTAGGATTTCTACAAATCCTTTTTTGAGTTCATCACAGATTAGGGGTTAAAAGGAAACCACCCAGCTGCTTCTATAAATAGAGGCGACGCATTATTGAAATTTGTAATCCAGTGTAGTAGTTTTTTTTTAGTTGAAAATCTCCTTTTGCATCGAGTAGATCACTGTGCCACAACCAAAATATCATCAGTGAGTTGTTTTTCCTTAATTTGTTTATTACTATTTTGTTCTCTTTTCTCCTTTTTTTTAGGGGTTGAAACAAATAGCAATATGCAACAATCAGCTCAGGGTGTGAGAGTTTAACTTTGCCTCCGTACACTCTAAGACCGACCAATTTGATTTCAAGATGCTAGCTTTGCAACAATCGGCTTAAGGTCGAGAGTTTAACTATGCCTCCGTACACTCTAAGACCGACCAATTTGACTTCAAGATCCTGACTTTACAATAATCGACTTAGGGTGAGAGAGTTTAACTTCGCCTCCGTACACTCTAAGACCGACCAATTTGATTTCAAGATGCTGATTTTACAACAATCGACTTAGGGTACGGGAGTTTAACTTAGCCTCCGTACATTCTAAGACCAACCAATTTGACTTCAAGATGATGACTTTACAACAATCGGCTTAGGGTGCGAGAGTTTAACTTCGCCTCCGTACACTCTAAGACTAACCAATTTAACTTCAAGATGGTCCCTTTACACAACAAATCCATCAGAATGGCAGCTTAAGGTGCAAAAGGACAAATCTTGTCCACCTTAAGGCATGGAAATTTTTATATCCTTTTAAGGATAAACATGTAAGAGGTCAGCTTGAGGTGCAAAGGGACAAATCTTGTCCACCTTAAGGCATGGAAATTTCGATATCCTTTTAAGGATAAAAACATAAGAGGCCAGCTTAAGGTACAAAGGGACAAATTTTATCTACCTTAAGGCATGAAAATTTTGATATCCTTTTAAGGATAAAACCGTGAGAGGCCAACTTAAGGTGCAAAGGGATAAATTTTGTCCACCTAAAGGCATGGAAATTTTGATATCCTTTAAGGATAAACTTGCTAGAGGCCCGATAATTTAAATTAAGGTATTTTTAAATTTAAATACTTTTGGGTCTCCTTATTCTATGCCCAATATCCTAAGTTGTTAAGAGATCTCAATAACGCATGCCCTAAGGACGATTTTCCAATCCCCATACCATAATTGATGATTGATGCCACCACTGGTTATGAAGCAATATCCTTTATAGATGGTTCATCCTACTACAACCAAATCCGTATAGCGCCAAAAGATGAAGAATTCACTGCATTTTGCCCAAAGGTATTTTTTGCTACAAGGTGATGCCTTTTGGTTTGAAGAACACTGGTGCCACTTATCAAAGGGCTATGCATAACATCTTTGATGGCCTGCTCCATAAAAATGTTGAATGCTACATGGATGATCTAGTGGTGAAGTCTAGAAAGAGAGATGACCACTTAAAAGACCTAAGAATAGTATTCGAGTTACTTCGAAGATATCAACTTAGTATGAATCCATTAAAGTGTGCCTTTGGAGTTACTTCTGGAAAGTTTCTTGGCTTCATTATGCGACATCGAGGGATTGAAATTAATCAAGACAAGGTTGATGTGATTTTGAAGATGCCCGAGCCTCGAAATATTCATGAGTTAAAAAGTCTTCAAGTAAGGCTAGCATATTTAAGGAGGTTCATCTCAAAGCTGGGTGGGAAATGTCAACCATTTAGTCATCTCATGAAGAAGGATACTCCCTTCGAATGAAATCAAGCTTGTAGTAATGTTTTTGAGAGTATCAAATCATACTTAATGAAGCCACCAATTCTTGCGGAACCCATACTTGGGAAACCATTGATACTCTACATTACAACACAAAAGAGGTCAGTTGGAGCACTACTGGCTCAAGAAAATAGTGAAGGCAAAGAAAACTCTCTGTACTATTTAAGCAGAATAATCACGCCGTATAAGATGAAGTATTCTCCGATCAAAAATTTATGTTTGCCATCGGCTTTCTTAATCCAAAAGTTGAAACACTACTTTCAAGCTCATATTGTTCGTTTTGTGTCCAAGGTAAATCCCATCAAGTTTGTAATGTCAAAATCAGTCCTCAGTTACCGACTTGCAAGGTGGTACCTCCAATTTCAGCAGTTTGAGATCGTGTACATCCCTCAAAAAGCTGTAAAAGGATAAGCATTGGCTGACTTCTTGGCAGATCACCCAATACCTGATGACTGGGAATGGAGCGATGAACTTTCTGATGAAGATGCAATGACTGTTGAAGTTAGATCCCTATAGAAGATGTACTTTGACGGTGCTGCACATCGAGTTATAGCTGGTGCTGGCGTAGTGTTTGTCACTCCATAAGAAGAGGTCATCCCCTACTCATTTACCTTGATGAATCATTGATCCAATAATATTGCTGAATATCAAGCGCTCATACTCAGACTTGAGATGGTTGTCGACATGAAACAACTACAGTTACAAGTTTTTGGTGACTCCCAATTGGTGATCAAGCAGCTTTTGGGAAGCTATTAAGTTCGGAAGCCTGAGTTAAGACCATATCATGATTATGCACAGAAGTTGATGGGATGGCTTGGAGAAGTAACCCTCCAATATGTGCCAAGGAAATAAAATAAGCAAAATGATGCTCTAGCTGCTTTGTCTTCAACTCTAACTCTTCTGAATCAGACACGAGTTACTATCCGCCAAGAATGGGTAGTACCACCGTCAAATAAGTATTAAGACATAAAAGGCAAGGTTGAATACCTCATCGCTATGTCCGAAGTTGTAAAGGAGGATTGGCGATAAGCTATCATTAACTATTTGTGTTATAGGATACTTCCAGAAGATCCAAGGAGAAGGACTGACATCCGTAGTCGTGTACCTCGCTTCCTTTATTACAAAGACACTGTACCGAAGATCATTTGAAGGAGTACTCGTATGGTGTTTGGGAGGGAAAGAAGCTATTTAAGCTTTGCAAGAAGCGCACTCAGGAGTTTGTGGATCGTATCAGTCTAGACCGAAGCTCCATTTTCACATTAAAAGAATGGGGTATTATTGGCCAACGATGGTGAAAGATTGCTTGGACTATGCTAGAAGATGCAAAGCTTGCCAATTCCATGCAAACTGTATACATCAACCTTTAGAAGTACTACACTGAACTGTAGCGTCTTTGCCATTCAATGCTTGGGGAATGGATGTTGTTGGTCCACTACCAAAATCTTCTGATGGACACTTATACATCTTGGCCTCGACAGATTACTTCTCAAAGTGGGCCGAAGTTGTTGCTCTCGAGGAAGTAAAGAAAGAAAATATTGCAAACTTCATCCGAGTCAATATCATCTACCGCTTTGGAATCCACAGTACTTAATAACTGACAATGAAAAGCCATTTGATAATAAGTTGATGAACAAAATCTGTGATCTCTTTGGCTTCAACCAGCACAAGTCTTCTATGTACCATGCTGCCGCCAACGGTCTAGCTGAAGCCTTCAATAAAACTTTATGCAGCTTATTGAAAAAAGTTGTCTCCAATTCCAAATGAGACTGGCATGAGCGAATAGAAGAAGCTTTGTAAGCGTATAGGACAACTTACCGTACACCAACGCAAGCAACCCCATACTCACTTGCTTTTGGAGTTGAAGCAGTCCTGCTACTTGAGCGTCAAATGCCTTCTTTAAGATTGGCTATTCAAGAAGGGCTCACCGATGAAGAAAATTCTAAGTTGCATCTTGCGGAGTTAGAAGCTCTTGATGAGAAGAGGCTGGAGGCTCAGTAAAATCTTGAATGCTATCAAGCCCGGCTATCTCGTTCTTTCAACAAAAGGGTTCGCTTGAGGTGCTTCCAAGTTGGAGATCAAGTCCTTGCAGTAAGAAGGCCCATTATCACTTCTCATAAGTCTGGGGGCAAATTTACCTCAAAGTGGGATGGACCATATGTCGTACAAGAGGCATATTCAAATGGTGCTTACAAGTTTGTCGATGCGGATGATGTGAGGGTTGGCCCCATCAATGCCAAGTTCTTAAAGAAGTACTATCCTTGAAGAAAGATGACACTCCTTAAGGCACGAGTATAAACTGCATGTATACTCTTGAAGGCACGACTATAAACTGCATATACACTCCTTAAGGCACAAGTATAAACTGCATGTACACTCCTTAAGGCACGAGTATAAATTGTATGTCCACTCCTGGCCCGCAAGAGTATAAACTGTGTACGGCTCAAAAAATAAAAATAAATGAAAGTTCGCTAGGTTGAAAACCTCGAAAAAGTCGGCCTAGGAAAAAGTTAGGTCACAAACAAAAAGAAAAAAAAACCCACACCCAGAACTACATTGTGACTTGATCCTCTTTACTGAGGTACGCAGGCGCTTGAAATTTTATTCTGAGTTCAGTTGCATGAGTGTCAAAAAAAATATGTTCATGCAGTATCTACCATATGGATACCAAGTATGAAACTATTCTAAGTAAATTTTGGACTTACTCTAAATATTTGTGACTCATGGGGGTAACCCGTCGAAAAGAAAGAGAGTTCCTTCAATGGGATTTGGAATGCCAAAGTTCTCCAAGCCTACAACTAGAAGGGTCTCAAAATTTACATGCCTTAAGATGGACAATATTTGTTCATTTTCACCTTAAGCGGGCCTCTAATGAGTTTATCCTTCAGAGATATTGAAATTTTTATGCCTTAAGGTGGACAAGATTTGTCCCTTTGCACCTCAAGCTGACCTCTTACGGGTTTATCCTTAAAGGATATCAAAATTTTCATGTCCTAAGGTGGATAAGATTTGTCCTTTTGTACCTTAAGTTGGCCTCTCACGATTTTATCCTTAAAAGGTATCGAAATTTCCATGCCTTAAGGTGGACAAAATTTGTCCCTTTGCACCTTAAGCTGGCCTCTTATGTTTTTATCCATAAAAGGATATCGAAATTTTCATGCCTTAAGGTGGATAAGATTTTTCCCTTTACACCTTAAGCTGGCCTCTCGCGGGTTTATTCTTAAAAGGGATCTCAAAAGTTCCATGCCTTAAGGTGGACAAAATTTTTTCCTTTGTACCTTAAGCTGGCCTCTCGCGGGTTTATCCTTAAAAGGATCTCAAAATTTCCATGCCTTAAGGTGGACAAAATTTGTCCCTTTTCACCTTAAGCCGGCCTCTTACGTTTTTATCCTTAAAAGGATATAAAAAAATTTCCATGCCTTAAGGTGGATAAGAATGTCCCTTTGCACCTTAAGCTGGCCTCTCGTGGGTTTATCCTTACAAGGATATCAAAATTTCCATGCCTTAAGGTGGACGAAATTTGTCCTTTTGTACCTTAAGCTGGCCTCTTATGTTTTTATCCTTAAAAGGATATTGAAATTTCCATGCCTTAAGGTGGACAAGATTTGTCCCTTTGCACCTTAAGCTGGCCTCTTGTGGGTTTATCCTTAAAAGGAATCTCAAAAGTTTCATGCCTTAAGGTGGACAAAATTTATCCCTTTGCACCTTAAGTTGGCCTCTCATGGGTTTATCCTTAAAAGGATCTCAAAATTTCTATGCCTTAAGGTGGACGAAATTTGTCCCTTTGCACCTTAAGCTGGCCTCTTACATGTTTATCCTTAAAAGGATATAAAAATTTCCATGCCTTAAGGTGGACAAGATTTGTCCCTTTGCACCTTAAGCTGGCATTCTGGTGGATTTGTTATGTAAAGGGACCGTCTTGAAGTTAAATTGGTCGGCCTTAGAGTGTACGGAGGCGAAGTTAAACTCTCGCACCCTAAGCCGATTGTTGTAAATTCAGCATCTTGAAGTCAAATTGGTCGGTCTTAGAGTGTACGGAGGCAAAGTTAAACTCTTGCACCCTAAGCTGGTTGTTGCAAAGTCAGCATCTTGAAGTCAAATTGGTCGATCTTAGAGTGTACGGAGGCGAAGTTAAACTCTCGTACCCTAAGCCGATTGTTGCAAAGTCAGGATCTTGAAGTCAAATTGGTCGGTCTTATAGTGTACGGAGGCGAAGTTAAACTCTCGCACCCTAAGCTGATTGTTGCAAAGGTAGCATCTTGAAGTCAAATTGATCGGTCTTAGAGTGTACGGAGGCGAAGTTAAACTCTCGGACCCTAAGCCGATTGTTGCAAAGTTAGCATCTTGAAGTCAAATTGGTCGGTCTTAGAGTGTATGGAGGCAAATTTAAACTCTCGCACCCTAACCCGATTGTTGCATAGTCACCATCTTGAAGCCAAATTGGTCGGTCTTAGGGTGTACGAAGGCGAAGTTAAACTCTCGTACCTTAAGCCGATTGTTGCATATTTTTTTTTCAATCCTACAAAAGAAAAGGAGAAAAAGAAAAAAAATATAGAGAAAAAGAGAAGAAAAAAAATACCTCAATATTAATCTTGATGCTCGAAGAAGAGGCGTCTCTAAAGAATTCTACAAGTTGATGCTTTGGATGGAAAAAAATATGTGGGGTATTTATAGGTATCAAAGGGCGGAGGCTAGCTCCCAAATTAAATTGAAGTGGGAATTGAAGAACCCTAGACCAATGAAAATTGAGAAATTATGAAAGTGAAAGGCGGCGGAAGAGAGTCCTAGCCGACGTGAGAGCTGTCCAATCCCAACATGAAATTGGCCTAGTACTTTGTCTTTCAAAAATAATTTATTTTCTTGTCCAATAAGAAGTGAGGTCATATTTTATTTTTTCTAAATGAATGAAAACTATACTAATTAGGTGCAAATGGATGGACAGTGTGCTGGGAAACGTATGTGGATCATTTAAGGCAAGTTTTGTCTTTTAGTTCCACAAAACTTGGAATATTTAAGTAATATTTCAAGTTTGATATAAATGAAAAGGAAATATAGTAACTCTACTATACGTTCGGTTGAAATATTTTGTGGTGGATCATTACTATTTTTTGTCTTTTATACAAATATCAATGCAATTAAAATATCAAATTTATACTTCAAGTCTAGTCTCCAAAAGGTTAAATATCTCGACTAGTCTCGAAGTAGGAGGCATTTTGTATGCAACAAAATTGTATTAAATTTAAATCCGTACGAAATTCAGATTAAAATCAAACTATATTAGTCCCAATTAAATATTGCGGATTAATATAATTGGATTTATTATTTAAGTCCAAATATGTATGTGTTTAATTAAAGTCTAATTTTTATTGGGCTAGTCCATTGATTTGGGCTACAAATGATGAGCCTAATTTGCTAAGCCCAAGATATTGTCATATTCTAGAGGCCCAAATAAGTGTCACGTGTCAAATGACATGGCATGCCAAATCAAAGAAAAGAGCCAATAGGACCATGCCACATGTCAAAATGACGCAGCAGGCCCATGAAATAAAAGCCCATAAAAGGCATCACATCACTCAAATCTGATTGGTCAAAAAAAATCCATATTCATCATGACTCTTACTTTTTCACAACTATAAATAGGGGGTCTCATAATTCAAAAAAACGACACCCCAAATCTCTAACAAGTAGTAAGAGAAAGCTCATGGATCAAACGCCGCAATCTCTCTAAAAAGCTCAAGCATTCAAATCAAGTTCATCAAGATTCAAGATCAAGACAGCAATATTCATGAACAAGCTCAAAAGCCCTTGAATTCAAGCACAAATCAAGATCAAGTCCCTCAAGTCCACAAACCAAGTTCAAATTCAAGATCAAGCTTTAAGCCCTTGAATTTATATTTGAAAAGGCGAATCGGAGGATTTATCGAGATTGTAATACTCGCATTGAAATCAATAAAATTGATTGTTGCAATATTTTCTTGTCTCAAATTATTATTTATTTATTGGCTTCGAGAATTTTATTGTCCAACAAATTCTGGCACGCCCAGTGGGACGATCTCTACCTCTCATCTCAACTTTTCAGACTTTGAAGATTAAGAATGCTGAAATGACTTCCAAGAAGATTAACTCTCAATCAACTACTTCCAAGGTTGTTGATTCAAGGTTCTCTACCGAAGTGGAAAGCATCCTTGGTGTTACTTTTGGAAGTTTAGGAGCTGTCGCAAGGAGCAAGGCAGGCTTGCTAGGACAACAAACATATCTAGTGTCTTCCGCGTCAACTTCAGTTTTTGGATCTTCAACACTAAAAGGAACGAAGTCCAATACAAGTGCTTCGAAAGGAGGAAGCAGTGTCGTGGAATCGCTAAAGAAGACTCTTGCTCTACGTGAGCATTCTGGTTCTAAATACTCTAGCGCAAAGAGCGATGGTAGTTCAACAAACGCGCCATCTCCACTTACACCGCATAAGTTAAGCACTTCAAAGATCAACCTATATGATAATCCATGTTGCTCTTCGACGTCTCCGGTGATCATGCAAGCAATGATAATTGATGTCTCGTCTATGGAGGAACATCTTGCGAATCTGCCAAAGGCAATTGAAGGCCTGACCATCTATGTTCAGAATTAAGAGGCTAGGATTGATAAGATAGTAGATAAGGTGGAAGGCTTGATAGATGGAGAATCTAGCCATGCACCGAAAAAAAG
Organism: Capsicum annuum; assembly: GCF_002878395.1. Taxonomy (NCBI): domain Eukaryota; kingdom Viridiplantae; phylum Streptophyta; class Magnoliopsida; order Solanales; family Solanaceae; genus Capsicum; species Capsicum annuum. Next base: position 104,347,153 of record NC_061122.1, on the reverse strand, counting down.
CTCCAGAGGTTCATGAGACAGAAAATCCTGTGAAACAAACAAGGAGACCCAAAAGTATTTTTTACGAGTTTGTTGAATAAGGGATAAATTTTTAATGAAAATTTTCTGGAGCCTTTTGGGGAATATACACAATCTCAAACTGCTGAAATTGAAGGTACCATCTTGCAAGTCGATCACTAAGGACTGGTTTCAACATTACAAACTTGATGGGATTTGCCCTAGACACAAGACGGACAACAAGAGCTTGAAAGTAGTGTTTCATCTTTTGAATTGAGAAGGCCAATGCCAAACATAACTTTTCAATTGGAGAATACTTTAGCTCATTCAGCGTCATCATTCTGCTCAAATAGTAAAGAGAGTTTTCACTTACTGGGCAATTGGTGAACTCTTATACATTCAAGCTCCCGTGAAGTTTATGGGATACTCGTTAGAGGTTCATATTTCCTTTATTCATCTTTACTTATTCTAGAAAATAAAAAGTATTTTTACTATCTTATTCTTAATAAATGCTATTTTGAAAAGAATATAAACTCTTTATAATTTCGTGATTTTGTATTTTTTTTAAATTTAAAAAAGAATAAAATTGAAAAACCATAATTAAGGTAGTACCTAAAACGCTACTTGTTTAGAAATTAAGAGAATAGTGTTTGTAACATATAAATATTAGTCCCATTTAGTAATAGTCTAATTATACATAACAAATTATGATACCGGAAGTATCATGAGTATTAATAAATGGACAATATGATTAAAGATAGAATTCTCTTTGAAATTCTTACGTTTTAGAAAGATAAGTATGTGAAAGAGTTTTTGTAATAAATAACATTTGTTTTTTATAAATTATCAAATTTATGTTATTTTTAATATATTAAATTAAATACAAAATAAAAAATAATCTCTAACACTAATAATCTATTTCGATATTACATTTATATGAGTTATATCAAACGACGTTGCTCCACCTTTGTTAACCTTTCAAACGTAAGACTTTTCTTCAAATAGGAAAAAGGTTGAATCTGGACCACACTATGTCAGTATTCAAACAACCTCTATACCCTACATTATGTGGAACTTAATGCATTCAACCAACCGACGACTGACTTCTACTCTCACCGTATAGTTTGATTTATCACAAAATTTAAAATAATAAAGAAGGTTGTTGAAATTTACAATTTAAAATGAATTTAAAATAATAAAGAAGATTGTTAAAATTTATGATTTAAAATATTTGTGTGATTATAAATTATTTCATGATTAATTTAATGAAATATAACGTTAATGTTAAAGTGTTACTTTTTTTCCTAATAAATTCACGTGAAACTCTTAAGGAAAAATAACAAATCGTAATTCTTTTCCCCTTTTTTTGGCACAAAATATAATATAACAAAATCTTCTTGAATCATCATAATATAATACTCAAAATAACCAGTAGTCTCTCATTTTGCTTTTCTCACTACTCCACTTCCTCAGCATGCACCATTCATCTAGGTATCTTCTTTGAACCTATTTTGTTTGCACACATTTCTTGATATCCAAACAGATGATAACAAGTTTGAGGTTTTCCTTTGAGGCATATATTTTGCTTTTTCTGTTTTCCTTCCGTCATGATTAGAGATAAAGAGAATTTTTCAGTGGTTTTTGATTCACTGAACCTGGACAGTATTTGGTTTCTTGCATCTTGTTCCTCTTCAAAGGTTTGTTTATTTTTATATCTCTCCTTTTTTCTTTAATTTGGTTAACGAATTTCAAAATAACTGGAAACCTTCTAAAAAAAATAAAGCTAAAAATTCTGGACCATTGAGCGTGCATATCTTGGCTTTATCCTGTGTTTCCCTTTCTTAAATATATACTGTACGTCTCAACATTTTTGTCCACATTTTACTTTTTTGAAGTACATAAATTGAAGATTTTAAGTTAATGGGTTATATGATTTGCTTTCATTTGCCCCTAATGCTCTGGTTTAGTGTTAAGGTACATTATGTGTTATGTTGATTAGACGCACGTTACAAGTTTGAGTGATAAAAAAGCAGTATATTTAAGAGAAAAAGGTAGTGGACGAGCCTATTATTCATCGAGTTTTGACCCATAAAATAGGGGCATTGGCCCTTGGAAATTTCTCTTTTATGAAAAAAGTGCTTGATGTCAGTTAATTTGTGATAATGTGTGTAATTTAATACTCCTTTTGCTCTAATTTATGTTGTTTATTTTTCATTTTAATCTATCCTTAAAAGTAAGGATACCTTTTTATATTTGAAAATAATTATCTTTTATTTTTCCATTTTAGCCTTATTGAGATATTTATAACCACATAAATATTTATCTTATTTTAGGCCACTAATTTTAAAAATGTTTTTTTTTTTTTCTTTTTTAGACTTGTTCTCGTTAGAATGAATTGGAACAAAAGGAGTATTAACGTATGACTCTTTAAAAGCTTCCAGAAAAGTGGATACTATGCACCCAATGAATTATCGTGACTTTTAAATTTTCTATTTTGATCTTACCATATGCGGGCTTCTTTAATTTTTTTTTTTTTTAAAAAGGTGATAAAAGTTTTGAGACAAGTAACTGCACTTTACCCTTTTGAAGTTCTTTAAGTAGGATTATTATATGGGACCTAAAAGTGAGTGGAAAATTTTCGTGTGTTTATTTTATAGGTTCTAATTTGGTCCACTATCAGTGGTTTCTAAATAAGGCGTATAGAGGTTGGCTTTATTCTAGCCAATGCATATTTGTTCTGCTAAAATTGGAATAATAAACTTTCTTTATATCACGTGAGTTATTAGCATGATCTGTACTTCAATTTTGTTTTAAGTCAGTTCATGACCAGTTTTGTTTGATTAGCATTTCATCGAAGAACATTTGCTGGAAATCATATCAAAAAGGTTCCAAAAAGTCCTTAATACTATAGGGGTCATTTGGTACGCGGAAAGGCCCGGGGATAAAATTTATACTAATGCTTGGTTGACGGTATAAATTTATCCTTGAATTTGTTTATCCATCTCTCATTTTTAATAAACTAGTGCAGGGATTATAAGCCCAAGACTATGATCTCAGGAATTTAGTCCATGTATCAAGCGACCCCTAAAGGACAGAGAGTTGTTCACTTTTGAAAACTAGCTACTTCTCAGAAAGTTAAAGTAAAGGCGAGTGACTCTGTTTTTATATAGCTACAACGCTTAATATTCGTTATTACTATTAAACAACTTAATAGTAGAACTACTTTCGTACTACTAAGTGCTAATCATGTACCAAAGAAACCTTCAAGTCCCCATGTTTGAACAAATGCTAGGGGGGTGGAGAGTGCTGGAAAAGAGTAATTCTTATATCTTAATGGTATTAGCCCATCATTCTTTTTAAAGCTAATAGAATAAGTACATGGTTAAAGAATCTTGATTAATGTTGCTTTGGATTTACCCCCAATGCAAAAGTTACTTTTAAAAAAAAAAAAAAAAAAAGATAAAAGAGAATGAGCATGACATTGGAATTATACCATGGAAATGATCAGTGGCGGATTCAAAATTTAGACGTTGGTGGTGGTGTGAGTTCTTAGTTGAGATAATGAGTTCTGAGATATATGCGTAACTCTAGTTATTTCTTGACTTTCATAAGGTACTAAATTAATTTCAAACAAGATATTTTGCGCTATCTTTAGTATGGCATCAATAAATTCCTTAAAACAGAATAAATTCAAGCATCTTATAAACTTAAAACCTCTTTTCACTTGTCATATGTTGAACAAAGTATCATGTTCATTTTTATGAATTTGACACTAGAGTAACATACAGCATTTGAAGTTATTCTAAGATTCCTCCTGGTGAAAAATATTTGAACTATGTGAGGAGAATGACATGCCTAATTTCTGAAAACATACCAAACTGTATGTGTTTTTGGTTGTCTATTGTTCAATCTTTTCATATCAGATTTATTTCAAATTATAGAAGTCAGTAACAATTCGTGCTCACTTTCTTTAAATCAATGGCTATCAATGATCCATTTGTCTTTTGAGGAGAATAAAAAATTGTACTTTTGCTTCTTATACCAGTATGTGCCAAGCAAAAGTTTACTTTTTAGCATACCACTAATACTAGTCTTCTAGAGTGAAAACTTTAACATGGTAGTTCCCTAGTTATCTATATAAGGGACAAGCAAGAACTTTCTAATGTAGTACAGAGTTCAACAAGTTTTGGAACTTTATTAGCACTAAAAGTCCCCAAAAGGGTTGGTGCAACTTCTTATTTTATCTAACTAATAGAAGTTAATCCAATATCTTGATTGAATGAAATTTTAGTATTTCATATGGTGATATAACTTAATTATATGTGCTCTCCATTACAGGTGAATTAGCTGTTCTTTTCTAGCATGGGTAATTCTAGTACTGACGCAGAAGAACGAAAAGAGATGGACATAAAGAGTTTTTCATCTTCACAACACAACCAAACACCCTATATTCACAAGGTTGGAGTCCCTCCTAAACAGGACATTTTCAAAGAGTTTAAGACTACTGTGAAGGAGACGTTCTTCGCAGATGACCCACTGCGTTCTTTCAAGGATCAACCGAGGTCTAGGAAGCTTGTACTTGGTTTACAGGCCATATTTCCAATACTAGATTGGGGTAGAAGCTATAACTTCAGAAAATTCAGAGGTGATCTTATTGCTGGTCTCACCATTGCAAGTCTTTGCATTCCTCAGGTAAAGTGTGTGCCTGGACTATGTTGCTAGGATCCTCCAAAAATGCATAACTGTTGGAGGATCAAACACGGACCCGATGACATTTTTGAAGGATCTGAGCAACATAGTGCCTGGAGGATTTGTGTTGGTGAAATCAAGATTCTTAAGATCTTTACGAATTTGTTATCTAAAACTTTCAATTGTTATGACAGGACATTGGCTACTCAAAGCTTGCAAATTTAGCTCCTCAGTATGGATTATGTAAGTTTCCGCTGTCCAATTCCTTATTAACTTTATCTTTGTTAATAATCTGTGAAAATTCCTTTTTCATTCTTCTCTTTTGTTTAAAATTCCAGACTCCAGCTTTGTTCCACCTCTAATTTATGCCTTCATGGGAAGTTCAAGAGATATAGCCATAGGGCCTGTAGCTGTTGTGTCGCTCTTGCTAGGGACTCTTCTTCGGAATGAAATTGATCCAACTACAAATCCAACGGAGTACCTGAGGCTCGCTTTCACAGCCACCTTTTTCGCTGGCATTACTCAGGCTACCCTTGGGATCCTTAGGTGATTAAAACATTTGAGTACCAAATGGGATGTATAGTCAGATCACTCTATAACAACATTCCACTATAATGGCCAAGTTTTCTTTCTAACTGATTTTTCATACTATGTTATATTTTATGTTCTCCATAACAGCCATTTCACTATAGCAGCCAAAATTATCCAAACTATGTTGTTATAAAGAGGTCTGACTGTATTTGTTTTTTGTTTCCTTCTCTTTCTGACTTGCATTGTTTTATTTCTGTGTTGTTTTCTTGGCAGACTGGGTTTCTTGATAGACTTTCTATCTCATGCTGCTGTTGTTGGATTCATGGGTGGTGCTGCCATCACAATTGCCCTTCAGCAGCTTAAAGGTTTTTTGGGCATTAAAAAGTTTTCTACGAAAACAGATATCATTTCCGTGATGAAGTCCGTGTTTCATTCGGTCGACCATGGAGTAAGTTTTCTTGCCACTTCAGAGCATCCTACCTAAGATGTCTTTTATGGATAACTTGAAATTTATTCCTTGTTTTATTTTTCAACAATTATGCAGTGGAACTGGCAGACAATTCTCGTCGGATCAACCTTTTTAACTTTCCTTTTGTTCGCAAAGTACATTGTAAGAGTCCTGAGTTCTATCGACTAAAATTTTAAAGCATTTGGGGCCTTTGCTTAACTCTAAAATATTTTAACAACCAGGGAAAGAAGAATAAAAGGCTGTTTTGGGTACCTGCAATTGCTCCTTTGATTTCTGTCGTTCTTTCGACTTTCTTTGTCTACATTACCCATGCTGACAAGAAGGGAGTTGCCATTGTAAGTGCTTGTAGGATGTTCATACTTTCACTTTTCATCATTTGGCGTAAAATGGGCTCTTTCTAATCAACTTCTATGATGACCTTACCAGGTAGGACACATTGACACAGGAATAAATCCTTCTTCTGTCAAAAAAATGTATTTCACTGGTGACTATCTCATAAAAGGGATTAGGACTGGTATTGTAGCTGGCATGATTGCATTAACGGTAAGTAACACATTGAATGAAATGTCGAAGCAGGAACCTTTTCACATTTTTCTGCCAAATGTCCAATCTTTTACCTTCTTTTTCACAGGAAGCTGTCGCAATTGGGAGAACCTTTGCATCCATGAAGGACTACCAGTTGGACGGAAACAAAGAGATGGTGGCACTTGGAGCTATGAATATCGTTGGCTCAATGACATCCTGCTATGTAGCAACAGGTAAGACAAATCAACAAGCAAATGGAGTATGACTAAAGATATAATGTGTTTATAAATCTCAACACAAAGATTTCATTTCTAAGAAGCCAAAAGCAGCGATGTCAAATGATCTAATTATCTTTCAACTTGCACACTAATTATTGCTGTGACAAAAGTTCATTGCTAATATAAGTATCATTCAGTTATTTTCATTTGTCATGCATAATAGTTTGTCCAACTAGTTGATTGATTCACCTCTTGCAGGTTCCTTTTCTCGTTCAGCAGTAAATTACATGGCTGGCTGTCAAACTGCAGTTTCCAACATCGTCATGTCTGTCGTTGTGTTTCTAACTTTGGAATTCATAACCCCTCTTTTTAAGTATACTCCGAATGCAATCCTTGCTGCCATCATCATCTCTGCTGTTATCGGCTTAATTGACTATGAAGCAGCAATTTTGATTTGGAAGATCGACAAATTTGACTTTGTTGCTTGCATTGGGGCATTTTTTGGTGTGGTTTTTGCCTCTGTTGAGATTGGTCTTTTGATCGCGGTAAGGGCATACAGAAAATTAACAACCTTATCAACGAAATTTATCATTCAATAATCAGATCTGATAGTTTCTTTCATTTACAAAAGGTCACAATATCATTTGCTAAGATTCTCCTCCAAGTCACAAGGCCGCGAACAGCTACTCTTGGTAGGATACCCCGGACGAATGTATATAGGAACATTCAACAATATCCCGAGGCAACCAAAGTTCCTGGTGTATTGATAGTTAGAGTGGATTCTGCTATATACTTTTCAAACTCTAACTATATAAAGGAAAGGTAGTACAGTTCTTCCCCTTTTCCCTCTTCTTTTGTATCTTTATGCACACTACTTCTAAAGCTAAATTTCAAACTGATATTATGATACTACGAAAAAGGAACTTAACAAACTAATTAACCTGTGTTTTCAGGATATTGAGATGGCTAATGGATGAGGAAGAACAACTAAAAGCAGCTAGCCTTCCTAAAATTCAATTTTTGATCGTTGAGATGTCACGTAAGTAGAGATTACCTCTGTCGCTGAAATTAAAAGCATGCTATATATTCTATTCTGAGATGACACACTGATCGATCCACCCCTCATGTTTTTCTGCTCTTTCTCCTTGCAGCTGTTATTGACATTGACACCAGTGGCATCCATGCCTTGGAAGAGTTGCACAGAAGCCTACAGAAGAGAAATGTTCAGGTAATCATCTTAATCAACTCCATAATACAAACTACATACTTAAAAAGACTGATGGAACCTGGTTCACTAGGTTCAACCAAACCCAATTTTTTCTACGCAGAACATAAAATACATTTGTGAAAAATTACTTAAATTTCAGCAAATACTAAATTTTGATCCCACAGTACATCAAGTTTAAATTCTGATTCGTCTCTGTACTACATCTCATATAGTCATACGTGCCTCGAAATCTTACCTTCTTTTTCTTTTCTTGCACAGCTTGTTCTGTCGAACCCCGGGAGAGTGGTGATTGACAAGCTACATGCATCCAATTTTCCAAGTCAAATTGGTGAAGACAAGATATTTCTCACAGTTGCAGATGCTGTGCTAACCTGTTCATTTAAACTGCCTGAAGAAGTTTAGTAAACAAAAAACTTATACTATGTATGCACAAGAAAGCAAGGGGAAAAAAATATCAACCAAAAAGTATTATGAGGGACCAAAATTGAATAGAGTGTATAAAGTGAATTACCAATAAAAAAGGAGGTGGATTCTATTTCTAGTCACTTGTGGGATCCTCAGAAAAAAGTGGATAGGATACTAATCCAAAAAAGATAGTGGCACACTGGTCCTAGCCAAATTGCCATAAGTTCTTGTTTGGATAAAGCTGGTAAAGTTAAAACATGATAGCTATGATTTAACTTTTATGGTTAAAACTTATAATGTAGTGTTTATTGAGAGTTCCTTTGTCTTTTCTTGTTCTTGCTAACTAGAGGCAACTCTATGTACTAAACAGGACCGCTGTGATCATATTCTGTAAAATATTTAAGATGGCCTTGCTGACAATGTTAACAAGGACTACAGTTTCACATTTGTCTTATAATTTGTTTTTTTGTTTTCTATCATAGTGTAATAGATTATCAGCATTGATTATTTTCTCTAGCAAGTAGTACACATATCTGCGGAACTATAAGTTCAACTTGAGTTTGGAGCCAAAATGGACACTTTTTCAGCCTTAGAAGCTAAAACGGACACTACTTTAAGTTTGGATACAAAACGGACAGTTTGTCCATTTTGGGGCAAACTATATCTAACACCGTTTGTCAGCCGTTTGGGGTGAAAAATTGCTATCATGGTTTGCCCAAAAATGGGCAAACTACATTTCATAAACTTATGTGAATTGCTGAAGAGATTCGCTCAGAGATTTGATAGATTTCTGAAAATATTCCAATTTTTTTTAACGTGAATTGTTCAAGAGATTCCTGAAAATGTGAAAGATTTGTCATTTCAATAAAACTTTTTCACTTATAAATATGTGTTATTGTTAACCATTTTATCTCATTCATCACGAGCAACATTCATTATTCACTAAAAACTTTTTCATAAGGCTAAAAACATTCATTATTCACTAACCAAATGAGATAAAATGGTTAACAACAACACATATTTATTAGTGAAAAAGTTTTATTGAAATGACAAATCTTTCACATTTTTAGGAATCTTTTCAGCAATTCACGTTATAAAAAAAAATGGAATATTTTCATAAATCTATCAATTTTTTTAGTCAATCTCTTCAGCAATTCACATAAAAACCTCCAATAGTTTCTTTTTTCCTGTTCTTCATTTAATTTCCTTTTCAAAATGCGATTCTTCATTAAGCATATCCTTTAAATAATTTTGTTTTTCTTCGGATTCTTTTAGCAATGTCCTAAGAAAATCTCTATCTTGTATGACTTCGTTGAGATTAAATAGCGTGTCAAACTTCATAGTATTCTGTGAAGTCACGGTATCACCATCGACTGTGGGTCTCTTCAATTGTGATATGATGGTGTTTCGTTCTATCCACCGGAAATAATCACATCTACCATTTTCCTAAAACAACAAAATATGGAACAAGGTTAACATATACATATTTTTAATTGACAACTAAAAAATTTTTCTTAGAAAGCGCACTGCTCCAAAACTTACGACCAAAATTTCTTTGAGTCCTCGATGTTTTCATTTTACATTACTCATTGCATTTATATACATCCAGTTCAATTGAAAATAAAGACATTTCGGATTGTTGAGACATAATTATGAAGGGATTCTCAAAGTCCAAAAGAGAAAATTTTAGTAGAAAATATGATAGATGAATGAGTTAGAATGATTAACAACAACACACATTTATAAGTGAAAAAGTTTTATTGAAATGACAAATCTTTCACATTTTTAGGAATCTTTTCAACAATTCAAGTTACAAAAAAAAATTTGAAATATTTTCAGAAATCTATCAAATCTCTGAGCGAATCTCTTCAGCAATTCACATAAGTTTATGAAATGTAATTTGCCCATTTTTGGGCAAACCATAATAGCAATTTTTCATCCCAAACGACTGACAAACGGTGTTAGTTATAATTTGCTCCAAAATGGACAAACTGTCCGTTTTATATCCAAACTTAAAGTAGTGTCCGTTTTGACTCCTAAGGCTGAAAAAGTGTCCATTTTGGCTCCAAACTCTTCAACTTACTATAAGTTTGAGCTTTCTGCCTTGAGAATAAGGCAAAACTGTCTCATTTTGAATTATTGAAGGGCAAAATTGATTTTTTTTTTTTTTAGTTTCGGAGCGGTTGTTAGTAAGAATGGTAATTTTGAGGTAGCTAGTTGGAGGGCATATTTAAGCTAAAAATAAATCTGCAAGGGTATTTTTGAATCAAAACATAACGCAGGGTAAAATAGATCCATTTTGAATCTTCTTTGTTTTTAATTATTCATCATAAATTATGACGTAGGCTCGGCTACTTGGACCGACCTTGGCAGACGCCTCTCCAAAGTGCAATGGAGATCACCAACCTAGGCCATTTTGAATCATTCAAAGGTATATTTGGTCCTTTTTCCTTCATTTAGAGGCAAACTACATGAAAATACGCTTAGCATCACTACAAATTCTTACAGGTAAGACATTGATTATCACTTCCTCCCTCCATTTTAAAAAGAATGAACTATTTTCTTTTTTAGCTGTTTAAAAAAAAATGACTTCTTTTCCTTTTTAATAACTTTTTAATTTTAACTTTTCACAGAGCATGTTTAAGATCACAAGATTTAAGGATATTTTGGTATATTTGACATATCTTTAATTTAACACGACAAGATTCAAAAGTCTTCTTTATTTTCTTAAACTCCGTGTCAAGTTAAATTAAGTATTCTTTTTTAAATGGAGAGAGTATTTATTTTGTTGTTATTTAAATGTGTGTTTGGTCTATCGACCATGAGTAGTAGTAGTTTGGTATCAGTATGTGTTTCTATTGGGGTAAAATTCACAAATGACCACTTATCATCCCTTGTAATTGAAAATTAGCCACGATTATGGAGTTACATATGCACAAGTGAAATCTCAGGACATTGTATAGAGTTTCAATCTATGGAATTTTACTCTCCATGGCTATTTTCTAAAAAAACAAAGTCAAAAATAACCAGTCAACGCTATTTATACTTTTGTTTTGACATCACTTCATATACATTAGAAACCACCTTTTACCCTTTAATCCAAAAGAACAAGCAAGCTACTTTTTGTCACTTATTAATATTATGATTACCAAAACTGTGAAAAATATTGCAGATGTGAACGAATTTCTCTTCAATCTTCACACAATTGTCTTAAACGGCATGCACCAAAATAGAGGTAAAAATTGGGTCCGAAATAAAAATATGTCATGAAACTAAAAAAAATATTAAAATATGTCATGTATATAAAAGGTAATCATAATATGCTTTTCTCTCTTTTTAAGAGAGTTATAAGAAATTTGCTAAACGAAGTTAAATTCTAAAAAAGTGCATAACTCTCTTTTTAAGAGAGTTATGCATTTTATTTTTTTTACATTACTCACTTAAAAAGAGAGTTGTATAATAATTGTTACGTAACTCCTTTTTTTTTTTACATAACTCACTTAAAAAGAGAGTAGTATAATAGTTGTTACATAACTCACTTTTTAAGTGAGTTATATAATAAAAGTTGCATAACTTAATTTTTAAGTGAGTTATGTATTTTTTTCTACATAACTCACTTATGTCACTCACTTTTTTTTCTATATAAATATAATAAAAATTATATAACTCACTTTATAAAAACTTAAATATTATGTGAACAATCAATGTATCTTTTTGAAGTTTTAATTTTAAAAACAAGGTCAACAATATGAAATGGAGAGAGTAAAATTCACTGATTATGTGAGTTATTTAAAAATAAAATAGTAAAAAAATGAGTTATCCATTGAATATAACTCTTAAAATCTGTGTGATAAGTGCATAACTTTATTAGTGATATGAAATATGAATATGATGCTAAAAATATATGAGTTATGCAAAAAATTGACGTGTTCGTCAAAAATGTTCGTCAGTCATAATTAGAAAAAGTGTAAAATTCACACACACAAAAAAGAGTTATCCTTCTTATTTCTACAAAACTCACATATCTATAATTTATATATATAATCTATAATCTATAATCTATAATATATTAAAAGTGTGAAGACCCTTAGAAAAGTGATTTGAACTTTTTGTCCTTCATTAAAAACTCTCCATTAAACAAAACTGTCTTTTCACTATTTTCTTCAATTTATTTTTTAATTATTTTTATTATATTAACTAGACTCCTAAAATATATGAGACTCCTAAAATATATGGAAGGAGAATCAATTAATATTTCATTTGTAGTGATCAATTAGAAAAATACTCCTAGAATAGGATTCTATTAAGGAAATACTTCTATAAATATTGAGATGCGCGTTAAACCACCGAAGAAATCGATTTACTTATTGAAAAAATATGATTGATGCTCATCTAACTTGATTCGGTTGCACGTCTAGATTGGTTGATGCTGAATTTTTTAACCCTCAACGTCTTTACTGTGTTTGCCAACATAATAAAATTCAATGTGTGTGTATATATATATATATCTTCTTTGTTTTTATTCAAGTCATTCTTTAGAGTCAAAATTTTCACTCAGACAAGAATTATTTTCATCAAAATTGAAGTTTTGTGATCACTATTGTATTATTTTATTGTAACTTACTAGTCGTAGATGAATTTATAGCTGATAGATGAATGTCGATCGGCATTGAGAAATTTTTTTAGGTAAAGATTTGGTTTAATTTTATTATTTTTATATTTGTGTTTTGATTGTTAGGCTTAATTTTTTGTGAATTTTACACTTTTTCTAATAGTATTTTTTATGACTGACAAATGTTTTCGATGAACATGTCAACTTTTTGCATAACTCAGATTTTTAGCACTATATTTGTATGTATAAATAACATAAATACCAATTCTTTTGGAAGTAATTACATTCTCTCCTATTTTTTTAATTACTTTACTCTCTCTCCCTATTAATATACATAACATAGCCGACACATACATAGCATTCTGTGTATATGTTGTGATTTTTGTAATATATTTAGGGAGTTGGGATTTTTTGTAATATTGGAAACATAAGTTGTGTATTTGTGTTATTTTTAGTCATATTTCATATCACTAATAAAGTTATGCACTTATCACACATATTTTAAGAGTTATATTCAATGAATAACTCTTTTTTTTTTTAACTTATTTTATATTTGAATAACTTACATAATCAGTGAGTTTTACTTTCTCCATTTCATATTAGTTGACCTTCTTTTTAAAATTAAAACTTTAAAAAGATTAATTGATTGCTCACATAATATGTAAGTTTTTATAAAGTGCGTTATATAGTTTTTATTATATTTATGTAGAAAAAAAAGTGAGTGGCATAAATGAGTTATGTAGAAAAAAAATGCATAACTCACTTAAAAAGCAAGTTATGCAACCTTTATTATATAACTCACTTAAAAGGTGAGTTATGTAGAAAAAAATGCATCACTCACTTAACAACTATTATATAACTCTTTTTTTAAGTGAGTTATGTTAAAAAAAAAAATGCATCACTCTCTTAAAAAGAGAGAGATGCACTTTTCTAGAATTTAACTCCATTTAGCAAATTCCGTTAAATGAAATTCACATAACTCTAAGAGTTGAGCATATTATGGTTACCTTTTATATACATGGCATATTTTAATTTTTTTTAATTTTATGACATATTTTGATTCCGAACTCGTAAAAATCTAAGGCATTGACCAAAGTTCGGGAAGAACCTGGCACTCTTGCTACAAGCTAGTAATATCAGTGAATAACACTAAATAATAGTGGAAAGAGACAAAGGAGATGGTCAAGTGTGGCAATTCCGAAGGAAAGCACCGCAGCCTATGTGTAGAGCGGATAGGGCTTCTCCACGTTCCTTCCTTAACTAAAGGTTTCGACTTCGAGTCCTGAGTGTGAAAAAATCCTTGTAGGAAGTACTTTGCTCAAATGAGCCCTTCGCAGCACGAATCTGGATTAATTGTGAGCTCCAATGCAAAAATCCTATAGGGAGCACTTTGCTCAAATGAGCTCTTCGCAGCACGAATCTGGATTAATCGTGAGCTCCAATGCAAGTACCAGAGATTGAATAGGAAAAAAAATTCCAAAGGAAAGCAAGAGAAACTCAGTGCTATATAGAAACTAAATAAGAGCATAAATTACAGCTCATATTTTATTTGGACATTCAATAAATAAATTCCAAGGCTAACCAATTGTTAGACAGACTATAAGATTACAATTCAAATATACATGAAGGGTCACACCTGCAGGAATTTCAATAAAGGAGCCTGATAACGCCGTGAATCTTTCTGCTCAAACAAATGAAGAGTACATCCTGCACGCTCTCAAGATGCTAATATTTACACCTCTCGAGACAAATTTAAACCAGTGGTTCTGCCGAGCTTTTCCCATATATTATCAATAGTGGAGAGAACAATCATCGTGGAATAGATTGAGTGCTAACCGTGCTGCTTTAGGCGGATCCACTGGTTGGCAGAAACTGTCCGAGAAGCAGGAGCAAATGGAAGACAATAATTGCTACAGGTTACGAGCTGCTTAACCAGTTGAGCACCTTTTTTAGATCACTGATCAATTGCTCTCTCATTGCTGGCTCAACCTGCACATGGAAACATGAAACTTTTAGGTAAAGGTAAAATGGATGGGGGAGCAAAATTTTGAAAATGTCAATGCTACGGAAGAGAATCTGATTGCTAACCTTCTGTAGGAGGGAAAGAAGACCTTGCGGTAGGGCATGTAAATCCAATGTAGAATCACCAATCTTCGATAGCTGAATTAGTACCTTTTGCACCCGCAATTCTTGTAGTCGTTCCTCATAGTTCATGGGGTCATTCTTCCACGAGAAAAAGGCTTCATCATCTAACCAAGCATCTACTTTGCCTTCTTTAGAACCCAAAAACCAGTTTTTCACCATATCCATAGCAGATTTGTAAGAAAGCTGGTCACCCGCAGCATTCCTCACAGTTTTGACTAACATCTCCTCCTCAACTCTTCGAAGTAGACGTCTGTAAAAGAATGAACGAGAAGTTTCCCAATTTACTATTTCTCGGATCACTCCCTTTGCCGCCATTCTTATCGAAGTATCATGCAACTCCGCAAACTTTGTAGCTATCTGTGTATATACCGGCAAAAGCTGTGTCTCACGGGTTTTAATTTGATCCTTTAAGGCCTCAACATTAGCGTATACCCCTGCACTCTTGGCCTCCTGAAGCTTTGACTTGAGATTGATAAGCTGTTGGTCAATCCTATCCATGCATTCCAGCACTTCTTTCTTCCTGAATCTAATTTCAATCATACCTTCTGGCTCAAGGACATTTCCCCTGGCTGTGGTTTCTGCATACATTTCAATGTGGTCTGAATTGATCTTACTGTCCACAACCACCCATGCCCCACCGCGGAGTTCACCCATCATAGGAATGTAAACAAAAACAGGCTGCTTGTATGTTCTGAGGTTCTCGACAATGGTTGATCCTGCCTGAAGAATACCTTCAAAGAGATCCCTCTGTCCACCTGAAAATCCCCTCCAGTTGGCAAGAATGAAAAGAGGCAGCTCCTCTCTATTGAAGTCCATCAATGCCTGAGCTGTTTTAGTTGCAGAGTCAGGAAACCATACTTGCCCTGCTTGAGGGACAACCCTTTCGTGAGAATCAAGCTGTCCAGGATCCGCAGGGATAACTTGCTTCATAGTTTGGGTCTCAACAGCAACTATTCCAACAGGGATACCTCCAAGTTTTGCCCGGCCTGTTACAACAGTCTTTGCCCAGCCTTCCAGTGTCTCAATGAAGCTATCCTTGTCAAAAATGCCTCCCAACCACTTTCCACTTGCATCTGTGAGGCCGGAGATGGCTGCGCGTGGATCACATGTGGTATCTGGGAAGTACTCAACAGGTCTCTTTGGAGGATCCAAGGGAGTTGAAATAGGAAGTGGGCCACCAGAATACGGCGGAACGAAGCTCAACCAATTTAAAATCTCTGATATCCCCTCGAGGTCATCAGAGACGGTTCGATGAACAACCCCATTAGTTGCCATAATTTTAGGTCCACCAAGTTGCATGTGGGAGCTATAAACTTCACGGCCCAAAAGTTTATTAAGTGCAGAATAACCTGTAAGAATAATTGGCTGATCAAGCCTCTGTATACACCGCATACCAAGGCGAGCAAGATAGGCACCTATGCCGACAGTTCTCCCGGTCACATATGTCAACGTAAATGTTTCATGATATGCCCGAGAATAAGCACTTGCAATGGCTCCACTACCACTTAAGTTCTCAACACCTAGGCCATCCTCCTCTCCAATAATGGTATCTATCACCCATCGAATTTCTCCATTTGACAACTTCAATTCATGTGCCATGACAGAAGATTTGATACGTTCATGATCCTCAGGAGTCAAGTATACATACTGAAAACCACGCTCGGGGTTCGATTCATCAGACCATCCAACTCTGAAGCAAGACTTTACCTCCTCAGCTGCACCAATACGAGCTCCTGAATTTGCTGCCAAATAAATAAGTGGGATTTTCTGTTCGCAAGCTACATCAGTCACTGCTTGGAAAAATGCATCTTCGCTTGGGCCAAAAGATGCATTTCTGAAGGTGACGTCGTTTGCCACAACAAGAATTTTCCTTCCCATAGGGAATTCAGGAGTAGACATTTCCATAATCCATGCCACCATGCCAACATCATTGAATCCTGGCTGGCGCTCCACAGAGACAAGAGTAGTACCCCAACTTCCTTCTTTGTCAGCGAAACTTAACTCACTGACTTTCAGGAGGACCTTGTCCTTGGGCTTTTTGGTTAGAGGAGTATGACTGGCCCAAGACTTCTCCAATGCTGCTTCAAATGCCTGCACAAGGATTTTTATAGGATGTTGATATTGATCCAGATTGTAATAATCAGCATAATTTCTACTTTTATTCAGATGTTTACCAGAGGAAAATCATAGCAGTAAGCGGCGGTGCTCTTGCGAGCCAAAAGCCGTTTCTGGTCAAGCACAGTCAAAGGTTGATAAGGTGCTGTAACTGGCATGCCATTCAAAGGACCATTGCCAACGGCTGAATGATACACTACTCTTTGTTTACCTGTATCTTCCACTTCTCGATAAATCTGAGAGTTCAATTTCCAATTGCACGGTATCAATGTTAATAGTCTTCTATGGCAAAAACCAATACATGAAGTTGGAATGAATTAGCCATGAGGCGTTAGTGTGTTCGCTGGAATGCAGGTTCAGCTAATGGTTTAAGTCAATAAAGCGGAACAACATATGTTAGTCCAAAATTCCAGAGTGCTAATACAGAACTATGCACCATTTCTATCATAAGATTGATTACCTTTAAACTATCTACCAGAAAAGATAATAGAAGAGAGAAAAACGACAATATTGATAAAAGAAAGTGACCATTTGTGGTCCAAGCCGAAATGGCTGGCTGATGAGTGCTCTCTAACACAACACAAGCCAGTTTCGGATCAGATAATAAATCATTGAAAGAAATTCACGTACATGCTAAATTCCACTTACATGCACAATGCAGGTGTGACCCGTCACATTTGCAACCAAAATCCTCCAAGCACCAGTTGCGTCCCCTGCAGATGATATCCAAAGTTTAACTTCCCACTCACAAACGCCTAACTTGTGCATCCTCACACCAACAGATGCATTAATTTCATGAGCCAGCTCTTCTAAGATTTTCTGAACATCCACTTTTTTGTGCTCATTATTTCGGTCTGTCCTCCTGCAAAAAGTCAAGAAGTGAGTCATCTGCCAACTTTGTCCTTAATAGCAAAGCATAAAGACAAACAAGTTACTGACTTGTGGTACGGTAACAGATCAGCTATCTCTTGCTCTCGTAAAATATACAAGTACATATGAGCATGGTCAGCTTTGAGAGTCGTATTATGGAGATTAAGTTCAAGCTCTTCCAGTGCAGATATTAAGGACCTCAAAATGCTTCTTGAAGTAAAAGACAAAGCCAAAGGGGAATGAATTGTTCCCTGATTTAATCCTTGATATGCAAGTGAACTGTCCTCTGATGTTGATTGTCTTACAAGTGTTCTGAGAAACATCCTCTGGGTTGGGGGCTCCTTGTCTAGAACAGTATAGAGGTGCCACTGACGGTCTCGGGATGGAGTATATTTTATATTATCATAGACCTTAAGCTTTTCCTGTATTTCAGGGGAATTATGAACCTTAGATCAGCCCATGGTCCAGAGAAAAGAAACACCAATAGTAATATAGGATATAGATAACAGGAGGAGATGAATTTAAACAAAATACAAACCAATTCAAGGTAAATGGATAGAGGAGGCTCTAGATGACGCAGTAAAGGCTCCTCCTGATAATACAGCTTCTCTGCTGACCAGTGAAAGGAGTGCCTCATAGGCACCCTCCCTTCATCTCTCTGTATGATGCAACTGATAACCTCTACACCTGCACTTTTAAGGCTGGAGCTCACATCTTTCTCTCTCAAAAATTTGGCTAACTTGTTAATTCTCTCTTGAGCCTGATCTTCATCACCACTGCAAAAATGGTATTCCAATAAGCAAGGGAAAGGCATGATATAGGTCCGTTTCGCTAATCATTGGACCAGGTAAACATGCAAAAGATTCATCCATGCCAGATAAAGAAGGTCTATCCTATTACTTCTTATTAATGGATCTACTTGTATGCCTCAAGCTTTATCCATACATCTAATTTAAAAATTACTTTAGCGGTAGACAGTGAGCTGCGAGCTCAACCATAACGTTGACAATTGTAATACCTATCCTGAAGTAAACTCATTTGGTTGTTGATGCCCACCAATGCAATGTGTAGCATGTTACCATGACTGACTGGTGGAGCGGATCCATTTGACATCTCTGCATACAAGTCATGCGCTGTCTCCCTCAATGCAGCAGTTAATACTGTTGGCAAGAGTTGGAGAGATTTGATAATAACCATGGCTCCCCATTTTCTCTCACTGTGTTTCTCAACTAACGGTTTTACCGTCACACTGTCTCCAGATCCACTTTTTCTTTCCACATGCTCTTCCAAAAACTGCCATGTGGCTATTAGTCCAGATCTGTGCCACTGCATCCTCACACTTCCTTGAACGAGGTAAGGCTGGAGTAGATATAACAAGTCAGATAAAGAAACTAATCATATTTCTAAAATACAGATGCGCCAAAACAAGTAAAACTAAGACTTTGAATACAATACCTGGTAGAGTCTACGAACATAGGTCTCCACAACCCGCCTCTGAAGGGTATGATCACTATGATCAAAAAGGCCTACAAGTGCATCTTCAACTGCTAAAGGAGCACTCACTAGAGCTTCCATTCTTTCATTGATGGCACTTTTCCGCCTTGGAGTATCCATAGTGTCACCTTCTTCAGTGAACATCTCTAGCTCAGAAAGACTTCTGGCAATACTTGAACGTAATTCACTCAGTTTAGTTTGTTCGAGGAGTTGACTGGCCTTCAGTGCCAACTGTAAAATTAAACCAAGACTTAGAAATTCTGTTAAACCCACTAAAGAATACAGAAACTGCTAATGATGAGACTCAAATGATCTTGTCAAATAATCATCATACTAGGTGATCGTCTAGAATGGTATCCAATGATGAGCCATTAATAAGTAATATAAAGAAGATGAGGAATCTTCCGATTTTTTTTTTTCTTTTTGAGATAGAAAGAGAGCACACAGAAGGATCTAACGGAGGATTCGGACTAGGTATTCCCCAGGGGGAGCACGTGTCCGTGCAAAGAATCATAAAGACTAAATCCATTAAGTTTAAATCTTGGATCCACCAATGTTAATTCTCACTATCCATCGCGCTCCTCGTAAGCAATGATAAACAATGGCCTTACAAAAGCTTCTTAGCAAATTAAAAAGTTCGCATGAAGTCAGGAACCAAGGAGAAAATGACAAGAGCAGTTGCTTCTAGTGTTGATCTTAGAGAACTTCCAGGAAGTCCTGGCTTAATTATAAAGAATGTGTTTCAAAGATGTGAATACGAACAATATGGTTTCTCAAATTTCCACAGGACAGGACAAGCTTAAGTACGGCGTACCAACCTCTTTATTGAAGAACATATGCAATACCAACCTCGGAGTAATTTGTATGGTTGAGTGCTGAGAAACGTATAAGTTTTTCCCTGTATGCTGCAGGATTGGGATATACCAGTTGCTCCATCAGACAAAGTACAAGCTTATTTTTACTTTTAATACCCTGTAAAATAAAACATTATTGACACTGGATATTTTCCAGCTTAAACAACATTAGAAGAAAGGAAAGTGAACACATGAACAATTAATTAGCTGATACCTGATGAGAAAGCACTATGTCGACAACCTTCAGGAGATCTTTCTTATATTGAAGTCGAAGTCGTTCAATCACATCAGCCTGAAAAAAGGAAGACATCAGAACTGATTGACACTGGGGCGGCAAATAAGATTGGGGGCCTAAAGAGAAACTTCAGTTAGAGGCTTGAATTTTTTTTTAAGAAAATATATTTTGTTTTATCATTTTTATTTGAAGTTTAATTTTCTAACTTTTTTAGATGCAAAGTCACAAATAATTGATCTCTCCTGAGACATTGTTATCTTATGTAAGATTCTATTAATTTTAATTTGAAAACTCCTTTCTGCTAAGGAAACTGTTAACATAATATTATTCTGCAATCAATACAGGCATTTGGAAAAGAATAAAGCCTTTTTATCTGATTGAGTATATTGATTATAGAGTATTATCTTCTACTTGTATTATTCTCTAGACACTTTTAATTCGAAAATAAATCTAAACTATCTATATCATAATGATTGTCGTGTTTTAAAGACATTCAAGCTTAAAGAAATTGTTTCTCAACCTCTCATCAACTGATGATCTCAAATTTTTTTCACTAAATAGGAAACCACAAGGCAAAAATATTTTCATGAACTTCAAAATGAAAAATGGATAGGTCTACTACGTGCAAGAAGTAATCAACTATAAAAGATTCTTCAAGATAGTTTGTGGTTTCATTATCATCATTCTCATAAATTATTTCTATAATATACATTTCTCATGAAATTCAAGTTCTATGTTGGTCTAAGATGCAATATCCTAATTAAAATCATATCAGTTGCAAATCTTTCTTCTCCATGTTATTGAAAAAAGAAATAAGACCTCTTAGCAATCTATCGTTACATCAAGATATGTATATTTTGATTGTAAACTTTTGTTAATCCTCAATAAAGAATCTCTTATTTGTTGAGTTTGAAATCTTATTATTTTAAGACTTTTGCTACGACTTTCCCAGCATGTTTGTGTCAATGATTTGGGAACAGAATCTTTTAAAAGATAACATCGCTTATAGGAGAATGAAAATAATGAATATTTATGATGTATCACTCCAAAAAGGATTTACAATTTTTGTACAAGAATTAGCCATGTCACAAAATACTAAATTTACAAAATATCGGGGCCCCCAAAATTTTGGGACTTAAAGCACTTGCTTTAGGCTTCAGCCAGCACTGGAATGACGTAACAATGAAAAATCAAACATCAGTTGAATTAATGGGGTCTTCCAACTCTCTCCCATTTTGTCGTAGTAGATTATGAATATTTCAACGAGTAACAAAAATAGAAGAATAAAGTTACTGACATGACATAGATGATACATCACCCAGAAATCAAGATATGATTCACAAAGTATGCATGGTACATACTGACAACATATCATGGTCTATGAATAATAAGGGGCCACGTTGTTAGAAGCAATTTAGCAAATGTTAACCATACTGATAGTAAGAAAATTTTGATTAAAAAAATGGAAAGGATTAAGAGTGAATAAGTCAAGAGTATTACGTTTTTTGTTAATTCACATTTCTAGTATCTCACTATGAGTATTCTACATCCTCATATAATATAATGGCTGAACTTTATACAAAAAATATATGTATATATATAATGGTTGAATATCTTTATACTTTTATTTAAAGTGCAGATGCTGAACTATATTCCAAGCTATAAAGGTGCTCAAACTTAGATATCTAATCATGCAGAGGATGATTACAACAAAACAATTGTTTGAAAGACAACTAACCTGGAGATTGTCACTAAACAATTCTTCAACAGATAGGTACCCTTCAAAAAGGGAATGGACGATACCACGGGCATGACTTTCTCTTCCACCCTCATAAGATTTGACGAGACTCATCAAAGGTTCAACTAGTCTTTCCTGAGCTCCTTTTTCTTTTCCTGAGCAGGTTCTTAGGTGAGCCTAAAGCAAAGCAGAGAATGATAGACAAATAAATCAATGTTAGAAGAAAAGTACTTGAAATACTAAAAGAGATAACGACAAAAATTAGTGTGAAAGATGAAGAAAATGTGGTAAAGGACACACCTCAAGAACGCCTCTCAGAATTCTGGCAGGGAAGTCGACAGTTTGCAAGCTGGAAATTCCCTCATATTCCTTATATTTTGCTTCCAACTGCAAAAAGAACGCGTAATGCAAGACATGCATTGATGATACAAGAATAATCACGGATATGAACTTAAGAGAGTGCGTGTTGGACCCGAGACTTGGTGGATGCAAATGAAATGCAAAGAAGCACCTAAATGGACACCAAAACCATCCATACATAGCACTCTAAGGGCACCTACTTGAAGCCATTCATTAAAGGGCCTTTTTGGTCATTTCACCTTACTTTTGTAATAAGTCTATAAATAGACTAGTTTGGGTCTTTAGTTCTTTAGTTGATGATTATTGTAAGTCTTGAACTTTTGAAACACCAAGTCCTCTCTCCTTGAGGCACAAAACCAAAACTTGTAACTAGGATAGCATTCAAGGGTGGAATCTCTTGTGATTGCTTGTTTGTTAGAAACGTTGGTGCTTGAGCGGTGGACTCCGCTCTTGTATCGTCGTAAGAACTTGGTGCTTGTTAACGTGTTTTGTAGGGATTTTTGAGTTTAATAAACTCTTTAGTTACTACTTTACATGTTTCCCTTGTGTCAAGTTATTTATCTTCTTTATCATTAAGTTTGTGTTTGCTTCCTTGTGTCGTTTTGTGTCTTGCTTGTTACGGGTATTTGCGGGTCACTTGTGGACTGTTTTGTGCTTGTGGATACCGTGTGTTATCAATTGAGCTAGGGAACTACAAGTTTCCAATAACAGAGGGAAAAAACATTATCGAATCATTTACCTCATTTCTGAGGTCCTTCGGAAGTCGTGTTGCCAGCACAGATATGCATTCTTGCCACTGAAGAAATGGAAGCTCAGGACTGTCCAAGCAACTTAGCAAGTTATGAACCTCCTGGATTGTTAAGTTGTAGCCAACAGAGACTTGTTAAATCATGTACTAGGTAAAATGTTTTTTTACATTAGTATTCAGATGAAAAGATGTTCCACAAGCAATTGCGTTGTACATCAATTTCAAATCTTTATATGAAATTGCTTACATCATCAACATTATGATCATATCCGGCTAGAATCATCCTTGCTGCATTCAGACTTGCAGCACATCTCTGATGAACTTTTCCAGATATGGCAGTTGGAGGTTCCAAAATAGGAAAGCTTCCACGAAAGGGCTCGGCTTTTCTTACAGCAGAAGGGTCATCTAAATCAAGTGATGCTATGAGTTCACCAGCCTACACACAAACTTATGTTTAAGTTGCTGCAGACAAGAGATATAAATGCTTTGTTTGCAAACACGTTACCTGCATTGCTTGGCCTTCAGACATCTTGAAATGGATAACTCCTGAAGCAGGTGAAAGCAGGGGCATGCACATCTTCATCACCTCAACCTCTGCGTAAGGTGCGTCAGCATCAATATGACTACCATCAGACATCAAATATCTCAGAAGTTTGCAGGGTGTCTCGGCAACTAACTTTGATGGATCATGATCATTCTGGAATCAACGAATAATATATGATAAGAAGGTGCCAGTTCCTAAATAAATAAAATATATTGGGACAAAATCTATAATTGGTACCTGTAGCAAGCAAGTTCTTCCATCAATTAGAAGGCGAGTTCCAGCTGCTTCCTCCTCTGCATATATAACATGACTGTTCCCGTCCAGCTGCAGTCATAACAGGAACTCAGATACCACATATAAGTTCCGAATGTGAAAGGAATCAATCAGTCTTTTCCGCACATTATTTTTACAAATTATACACAACATAAAACATTATGGCTACTATAGAAAATAGTGCAGTGTCTGATAAAGGCTACATAGAAAAGTCGAAGAGTGATTGATTATTGCCTGCATCAGCAGTCCTCCATCACGCAAAGTATGTATTTCTGCTTCGATCTCTGACTCATTCATCCTCAACCTATAGCTTCCTGGTCCTCCCTTCACCATATAAATCTAAGAGACAAAACCAACAATACTAAGTTTCTAACAGTCCATGAAACAGAATTAAGAAAGAAGATCTGGAAACAACTTTCTTGTATCATTCTTGCAGAGTTAACTGGATAGAATTAGCCAACTTTTCCCTTCTCTACTGATACCATGAAAATCCAGAAGCAACATGTAGATTGTAAAAGTGAGTACAGCATCCTACTTACTGTGTACTTGCTCCCTTCAATGTTTAGTGAGATTTGAGAGGTTACTAGGGACATATGCTGCACATAGATGGATGATGGGTTATTCCAATAAAGAGATGACGAAAATGTAAGGATTCAGACCAGGACAAACATTCTGAGACTGATTACCTTGGGTGGGATTTGTCCCTTTTCAAGATAACCAATATATTCAGAAACCACGGCTGCACCACTTGCAGAAGCTTTCTGAATTTGACAAATGACAACAGGATGCACTGGTATTATTTTGCAAGTAATTTCCAAGATAAAACATTTACGAACCTAACATCAATCATGACATCGGCAACTTACATAAAGAGCTCCTCCAACTACAGAAAGATACCAAGGAGGTCTTTCAGCTCTAACCCTCATGGCAATTCTACTGTCCAACCAGCCAGTGTGTATCTTATTTTCTCTATAATCTGAAGCCTGCAGAAAATTCCCAACTTAATGCAGAGAAATAACACTCAAATGGAGTTGGGCATGGATTTTTTTTTAATCTGAGCCTCTTACATGCAATAGATCAATCGTATAATCAACATTAGTACGAATCTCTCCTCTGATCTGGATTTCCTTCAGTCCGAGAACCATGTTTGCAATGGCCAGGGGTCTGGACTCTCCAAATGCAAAAACATGTCCTGCGTTAAGATATAGAAGTCCATAAATTCAATAGGTTAGAAAACATATCAACTTTTAGAATTTTCTTTGCCAGGCATTTGTATTTTGAAATACAAGGTATGCTATCCAAATCTGATAGTGTATGTGGAAACATTTTATGTAAGCAACTACAAAAATTTCCAGCCAATATTTGATAAAATTGTCAAAACTTCAGAGGGAAAAACAAAATAGAAGTCAGCATAAAAATTAAGAGAGAACCATTCAGTCATTCAAGAACCTTTTAGTCCTAATGTATACTTCTGAGGTATGTTTTTCATCCATGATTAGAATCAGACAAGTTTCCCAAAGATTAAAAAAGAATTAAAAAATGATTTTTCTTTTCAGCTATGAGGAGACTAAAGTAAATAATCTGTTGAGTCAAACCCCTGGTGGACTCAAAACAAGAAGCAACTGCCTAATCGAAGCTGAATATTCTAGGTTGATATTAAGAAAAATAACTTCACTTTCAGCTGAAAATTCAAGATAAGTCAAAAAGAACAATAGCCCTATATGATTAAAGTTCAGCTTACCAAACTGCGAGTCTGAAAATTCATGAATGCCACCACCAGACTGCAAAGGAAAGAGAATTATTACGATTTGCAACAATTCAAGCATCCCCAACATCCTATTTCCATCTAATTTATACGCACCTTGACAGAGAAGTATGCCCACACATTCGGTTTGCTCTTAAAACTCAGCTCCTACATTAGGAAATGTAAATTAACAACAATTCAAACTAAAAGAACTGGATTAGAAAAGGAAAGTAAGACTTCTCAGAAGATACTTCACCTGTACTTTACCACTGGTAGGCTTAAAACCATCATCAGGATCCTCACTTGTTACACGCACAGCCACACAATGACCTTTTGGCCTTGATGACTCAGCCTTGTCAAAATCAAACGGTGTTGCAACAATAGATGTTTTCCTCCAAGCATCATATCCCGCACCATGTTCCATTCCATAGAACCGCCTTATTTCTAATGGAATCAAAGAAGAAAGATTAAAAAAGAGGGAAAGGAGAAACCTGAAATTCTTAAGCTGAAAAGAGTGACATCTGGTACAAAACCTGGAATTTGCCACAAAGGAATCCCCATTCCAACAGCAACTTGAGCTGCTGGCAGGTTTATTTCTGCTATCCATTCAGTTACAGGGTGTTCAACCTAGTAGAATGAGAACGGCGTAACTTAAATAAAAAGGCTCCAAGTCATAATGGAGGTGATAACAATCAGAAAAATGTTTTACATTAAGAATCATCATCAACTTAATTCTTGTCTACTAATGTTTTCACTTTAGACACAACAACAACAACATTCCCAGTGAAATCCCACAAGTTCGCCTTAAACACACATGAGACAATTATGACCTAAATGCAAAAAACAAAAAATTATAACCAATTTTGATCAATGTCTTCCTCCATGTGATGACAAGAAAAAAATTGGACGCAGGTGCACACTCAAGCAGATGGCAGTATCACCAACCTGTAACCGAGGGTTGAGTTCCAAGAAATAGTACTCTCCAGTGTCCATACTGTAAAGATACTCAACAGTGGCAGCTCCAACGTAATTGACACATTTGGCAAGTCTTCGAGCAGCCTGCTCAAGTTTTTTCACTGTGTCAAGCGGAGCTACTGTAATTGGCCCCTCTTCGATTATCTAAGTTTCAAGAAAATTAGACACACATTAGTGATGACATTTCACGTTGGCTCTGCTATTTGCCTCAGCATTGAAAACAGAAGAAGATAAGCATTGTCGTTATAATTCATCTAAACAATAATCAAAAGTTAAATACAAACTAACCTTTTGGTGTCGCCTTTGAACACTACAATCACGGCTGTGCAAAGCTGCAACATTGCCATACTGATCACATAGTAACTGAACTTCTAGATGCCGACTCTAGTTATTTAAAAAGAAAAAAAAAAGATTCTAATGTTTAAAAATTTTCTCTCCAGTATGTACGGGCACTAAGATCAACAACAAAGAAGATGGCTGAACCTGAGAAGCAACTTTCATTATAAATATTGGAGAACCAGGAACTTCACCCTGAACTTGCTTGAATAGTGCCCTAACTTCATCATCATTATGTACCTGGAATGATCAAGTAACAAGAGCCATGGAGTTAGGTTGAATCAATACCTTGTGTATTACGCTAGTCTTTTTTTTTTTCATTCATTCTACAATTCTTTGTTTTTGTTATTTACAGTACTCGCTGTGACAGACCTTTCTTATGCCTTTACCACCACCGCCCCATGATGCTTTGATCATTGCAGGGTAACCTACTACTTGACAACTAGCAATTGCTTCTTCTGTCGTGTAAACACAAGCTTTAGCATATATTTCATCTGGGATAGAAACCAAAGAGCTTTCTGGAGGAACTTTGACCTGTGCAATTGACGAATTGTCCATTAGATGCAGACTGACCACTATGAGGCTAACAGAGAAGAATGACAATAAAGACTTACACGGGAGCCACTCCACGGAAGGGTGGGTACTTCTGCAGCTTGAGCAATCAAAGATGAACCAATCTTGTCCCCTAGTGCTGCCATTGATGTAGCCGGTGGCCCAAGAAATATGATCCCCTTTGCGTCCAATGCATCTGGCAGTTCAGGAATTTCTGACGCATGACCCCAGCCAGGCCAAACTGCATCAACATGAGTCATCTCTGCCATCTACACAACGAAAGTACATTGTGTATAAGTAGTCGCTTTTTCCCTTTTGCATAGAGTACCTGTCCCTTTACAATAAGGTTTTAAAATGTAAATAGGTACAACCAGATGCACATGCAAAAGCAAGTTATCTGGAGACAAATTGCAGTCTACTACAAACTTTGATCTTGTTTAATGAGGTACTATATTCATTAGAACGCATCCTCAAAAAGATATTTACCAACCTCCACAATGAGCTGCACGTTGGCATAGTTGTTGTTATTCGTCCCACCAGGAACTTCTACAAACTGATCGGCTATTCTAATGTGCTCTGCATTTATCCTCATGTCCTCAGGTGTAGCCATTGCAACCAACATAATTGCCTTCTCTGAACCAAATGTCTCATACGCCCACGTCCTAACGCTACGTATAAACTTCACAGCTGCCATCCCATTGTTTGCAATTAAGATGCTATTAATAGGCCGCTTTCCGCCAAGGGCATGACAGAACTCAGCAACTTCAGCTCTAGAAATTGGAGACCTCAATGGAAGTGCACCATTGCTGATGTGCCCATTTACACTCTTGATCCCAATCACAGCTGGCCTCCTTTGAGATTCTGACATGTTTTTACTGCCTGAAACCAAGAGGAAATGTACCTATACATTTCAAAAAGGGCTGTTTTCGACTGCAATATAATAAAAACATATTTGACAGACAAGTGACCCGAGTACTACTTTTTGATCTCTCATTGCATAGTCCAACTAGGTAACTTGAGCCTTATTAAGAAAAAACTTGGTTAATTAAGTTCCCAGAAAATCAACTGTATTATAGCAACCTCACCAAGTAAGCAACTTTATTACAAGACCATAAATATGTGAGCTACATTTTTTTCTCTTTTTGTTAACCGTGATGTACCGGGTCAGCTTACGTGAACCTCGACTAATTCTACGGTACCAGTAATCCTGTCCACTAAGGCTAGGACAGATAGGAAGAAATCACCTAGTGTTTTTCGTCTCTGGTCGAATTTGAACCTGAGGCCTCGGGGTTCTCCCACACAATTTTGGTGCAATATGTGAACTAGATCATGATCATAAGATTCGTAGCAAATAGCAGTCCAATATTTTGCTATTGCAAGAAAACAGGCTTTTCTATTTAAGCTAATCAAACATCAAATCAAACTGTAATATATACACACTTAACAAAAACAACAACAACAACAACAAGAGAAAGAAAAAAGAAAAACTGGAAAGCGAAAAAGCAAACAGAAGAAAATATATAGACAAATTACAAAGTTAAAATTTCATCAAAGAATGTTCAAAGAAAGAGGCGCCTTTACACTGTTTTGAAGTAAGTAGTGCAAAATAAACATACCCCTTTTGGCAAAAACAGCTAGTTCACACAGAAATAGTGGAGAAAAAAACCCAAATTGCAGAGAAATATGAAGTGGGGTGTCACCAAATTTTCAAGAAAAGTTGCAATCTTTGATGAAGAATGTCAATTATTTTTCAAGAATTGGAGGGGAGGATAGCAGTAGAGAGAGCAAAGCAGAATGTGAAGGTGTGTAAAATCTGAAGTGGAAAATGGTTTGTTTATATTATTTGCACAAAATAAAGAAACGAAGATGGGAAGGGCGTAGAGGGGGTAGATAAAAAATGGAATTAAATTTATGGTTAATTGTTTGGTTTGGATTAGTTGGGACTTCTTAAATATGATGAGCTCTCTCTTCTTTCTTTCATGACTAGTAGCACGTGGTGCCTGCCTTTGCCACACCCCTACCGCAGCCCCACTCCATGCAATTAATAAGTAAGTTTATTTATGCAATTCATTCAATAGTTCATAGTGAAATATTGATATTAAATAGTGTTATTATATATGAAATAAATTAACAGATTAAAAAAGTAAGATACATAAATTAAATTATTAATAATAATAATATATTCAATATAATCACAATTCTCACAATTAAAGTCTGATCAAGAAAAATGTAAGAGATTTTATCATTATCTGAATAAAATTAATAAATTAATCTAATTTAACTACTAGATATGAACAATATTTTTTTCTACCATTGCTATTATAATGCATTTTTTAGGGGAAGTATTTGATTTGTTGATTGA
This sequence comes from Capsicum annuum, assembly GCF_002878395.1. Taxonomy (NCBI): domain Eukaryota; kingdom Viridiplantae; phylum Streptophyta; class Magnoliopsida; order Solanales; family Solanaceae; genus Capsicum; species Capsicum annuum. The sequence goes on along the minus strand of NC_061122.1, from coordinate 104,317,134 downwards.
AAATAGTTATATTTTTCTAGTAATATTATATATAAAATAATTTTAAAAATTATTTTAAAAATATATGTTTACTTGTTATTGTTTCGATGAGCGATGATTTATACCATTTTTTATTTTTTTTTGTGATTGGTGAGGTGGGGTGGGGGTGAAGGGGTGGGGGCTGCAACACCTTATGTGGGGCACTTCCAACAATTGAAGGTAGGGGTGAAAAATTGCATTGCACCAAGTACTTTTTATATCACAATAGACCGTGAACTCCCAAGTATCATAGTTAGGTTCGTTTGGTTGGGAATTTAGTTATGATGGGATAAGTTATACTGCAATTAGTTATATTGGGACTAGTTATGTTGGGATTTTTTTTGTTGAGTGTTTGATTTATTGTATTCAAAGTAACATGCATGGTATAATTTCTAAGAATAAATTAATTGATGATCAAAATACCCTTTATCTTATTTAACTATTTTTTTATATATATTTCTTTTTAAGTTTTAAATATTTATTCTTAAAATAAAACTTTCAACTTATTTAATTTTTGTGTGTGTGAATTTTCATGATTATATCATGTGTATTTTAAAATAAAACTTTCATCTTATTTAGCTTTAATTGTTTTGTGTGTGCCTTCCCATGATTATGCCGTGTGTGTTTTAAAAAAATCTTACTACATCTTATTTAGTTTGAAATAAAAACTTTCAACTTAAGTTTGTTTAGAGTAAAAGAAGATTTGTTGTTTATGTCACTTCATTTAAACACATATCACTCATATAATAGAATATTAAAATTCATTTTAAATGATATATACAATATCAATTTTCAAGTTATTAAAAAACTATTTAATTTAAAATATGTAATTCAACAATGGGTCAACATTTTTATTATTTTTTAGAGAAATTAAAATAAGCATAATAATTATTCAAATAAATTTAACATATAATATATTCATAAATATATATATATATATATATATATATATATATATATATATTTGTGTGAAATGAAAATCATAGGATTTGAGGGAATTTTTATTATTTTATAATTTTATACCAAGGATAAATTAAGTTGGGATAGTAATCTCACCATATCTATGGATAACTTATTCTGAATATTGACAAAACGAGTGATTAAATTTTTTATCCCGGAATTATTTACCTTAATACTGCATACCAAACGACCCCTTAATGGTTAAGGATATCAATAGTCTATTTGGTCAAATTTATTTTCTAAAAGTGTGTATTTTTAAAATTAAGGTATTTGGTTAAATTTTTGAAAAAGGAAAATAAGTGTTTTTGTGGAGCAGTTTTTCATAAGCTAAAAATAGTAACTTTTTCTTAAAAGCATTTTTTTGAAAAATACTTTTGAGAAAAATATTCTTAAAACACTTTTAAAAGGTTTGATCAAATATTAGTTGTTTCTTAAAAAAATTTATAAATTTATTGATCAATACAAACTGCTTCTCACAAAAATATTGTAACAACCTAAAAATTTGATAAAATATGTGAAATTTGTGATTTTATGTGATTTGACTGTTTTATCCCTCCCCATAGTTGTATTATGGTATTTTTAGGATGTGGGGGTGATTGGCATGGTTCCCAATACATTTTGGTACCATTTATACGATATTGTGGTTTTTTAAAGAGAGTCTTATTTTGGACTTATATGAATATCTTTTGATCCGTCCGACGGATGGCCGAACGGAGTGTGCCAGCAACTCCGAAATATCCATTTTAGGTTAGGTAAATCTTTGGTTCGTGTCTCGTACACCCGAGCTTATTTTGACCTATTGGTCGGAAAGTTGGAAAATTAGAAATATAGGTGTGGGATCCACATTTGATCGAAACAAACTCGAATAGAAAATCTGACTTTTTCAACAGATTTGAAATGTCAATTTTAGTGTGTTAGAATATTTGATTTTATTTTACAGCTTTTAAATCTCATTTCAATCCTCCATTTGGAAAATTGTGATTTTGAGTTTCGGGGGTCAACTTTGTGAAAATAACATTTTTTAAAATCTGACTTCGTCAACGCGTTGAAATGTCGAATTTAGTGTGGTTGCATAGTTTGTTTGTCTATATCGGACTCTAAACGAATTCCGAGCACCCCGTCGAAGTCCGAATTGACTTTAAAAAAAAAACTTAGCAAAAGTTGTGGAGAAAAAACTGCAAAAATAAATAATAGTTTTTGGCCTATTTTGCTTATTTTTCATTTTGACTCTTGAGAGTTAAACTATAAAATAGTGTGTGAGCTGAAAATTGAAGCTTGTGGGAGTTAGGATGGCTAGATTAACATCTATTTTTTTATTCTATTACAGATTTAAGGTAAGAATGCACCATTTTCTTACTAATTTCTTGATTAATTTCTCAAAATCTAAAAATTTTCGGGCTTGATTTTAAACCTCAATTTCACTCCTTTTTACTTGAATAATATTTTTATCTTATAATTATTAGTTTCTCATCAATTTAACCTTCAAAACAACTCTGATTCTTGATTTTAACAGGATTTCAAATATTTTTACCCGGTAAAGCTCATTAATGGTTTTTCTTTGATTCAACCTCGTTTTTGACTCGATTTGACTTGGGTTTTCATCCGTAGATTTCTAAAAATATGTGGAACACACTTTAAAAGTAAAGTTTTGATTTTGCCCTTCTTTTTCGAAAACTCATTCTGGAGATTTTACTCCGAACCAAAAGTAGTCAATATGGGTATCGTTGGTTTTGTTTAGAGTCGTTGGTTTTGTTTAGACGCGTCGATTTTATCTTTGATATTTTATGTGGAGTTTGGGATCGTTCGTGGAAAATAAGATCGTGGATTCAAAGTGTAGCAGACCAGTTTCGGCTTTTGAGATAGGTTACGACTTAACTCTTTCAGACTGGGTTGGGTAGTAAATGATGGTACAAAATGCATGTTAAGGGTGGAAATGAATCATGAAAATGGTTATCTATGTGTTGTGCCCATATGGGGCCTATATGTGATGTAACTGTCGAAATTGAGATATTATGTGATGTGTGTGACTATGTGGAGTCCTATATGATGTTGAAAGCCCTAAATACATGTGAATAATTATACTGTATTGTTGAAATGCCTAATATGGTACCATTGGTGTATTGTGATATATTCATACTTGTTGGTTTATGAGATATATGGAAATTCATGGATGAAACAAAAATAATGAGTGGATATTGACTCACATGGTTATGGAAATGTATCATTGTGGTTGGTTGTGAAACTATATCATGTGGTTGGTTGTGGAAATACTCTTTGTGATTGGCTGTGAGCATTATATCCTCATATCATACTCATTCATGAAATATTGGTACCATCGTGGCAACACCCGAGTAACACTGGCAACACCTTTTTAAAATTCTTCCCGAGGGATGTGTCGGGGAGGAGATATTGTAGTACCTTATAAAACCTTTTCTGAGAAATGTGCTGAAAAGGAAATATGAGATATGTGGATTGTATATGGGTGGACGAACACACAATGGGTCCTACACCGGAAAGCTTTAGCTTCGTAGGTGTATATAGGAATTGTACGACGACCTCATACATCATCATCATCATATACATTGCACTTACTTTATTGTATTTATGTCACGACCCGAGGCTTCCCTTAGTCATAACACGGTATTTGAAACCACAAGTGATCCCAAGATAACCCATGAACTAACATACTTCTCGAGCAACTGATTTAATATGCATTAAATGGCTAGTTCTATTATGTGGAAACATAAGCATAATGAAATCTGAATAAGTATGTAACTAATAAAGTTTACAATCTGATAAATCTGAAGAGAGAAACTCAAATTACATGACTGACTCTATTGACATCCATGAAGCCTCTACTATACTGACTATAGATAGCTGGTACATGCCTCCAGCTACCACTAATAAATACGTATGAGTAATAGTACAAAAAGTACATAATTAACATCTGAGATGGTACTAACCATGTCACGGGTACTAATACTGGTTGTGTGGATCCACTAAACTAGTGTCCCAAAGGACTAAGGAGTCACCCTCAACTGGCAGGTGCTCTAATGAGATATGTGTCATCCTCAACTGATAGGTGAACACTTTGTCAACCATTAATTGCAGGTTGATATCTCTAACCTACGTTGGCTACGTAGTTCTAGAATGCAAAGATTACAACTAAAGGTCACACCCTTTACTAGCAGGTGAGCCCCTATCCCTGAGTTTGTTCGACGCTAAATCCTACTCCCTACTGAAAGACACTGGAATGCTAATTGGTGCATGTACTGATAACTGATAACTGATAAGCTCAGGTCATGGTATTCTTAAAATAACAGTGCATATGGATTCTAGGGTAATTATTAACATATAGACTGATAATGCTCATCATAAATATGAATATCTGAGGATACTGATAAGATTCATGGATTAACTGTCTGAGTACATGAAAAGTTGAATTTATGTAAATCGCATAGGTATTGGGTGTTCATAACCCACGAGCATTGAATGAGTATAAAATATGATATCAAACTTGAAATACTGTAATGAGTGATTATGGTTCAAAGACCCAACTATGGGCATTTTATCAAACATGTGAAAATCATAAATTATACATGAGAATATCTTAAACATACAAAAATAATAGGATTTCATGGCTAAATGCATAACTTGGGAATTTATCCTAAATCAACCGAACATGACATGGAAATTGCAACATTCAAAACATGATATGACTCATTCCACTTGAAAGCACTTATAATGATAACTTGAAATTGAATTAACAAGAGATTCATGGAGATAGTTCAACTTAAATATGTAAAACTCATAATTTAAAACCAAAAAGGGTTCTTGAGCTCCATGGGTGAAAGAGGACCCCTAGATGAACTCCCACATACCTTAATAGATGATTTCTTGAGGGTTTCTTAAACGTGAAGCTTGAATTCTTTGATTTCTTGTGAAAGAGTTAGGGTTTGTTCTTAGAGAAAGAAAGGGCTTTTCTTGAGAGAATTTGTGAGAAAAAAGGACCAATTATGCTCCTTGGGAGTCCCAATTCGTGTTTATGGGTGAGTTGGGTGATGGGAAATGACCCAAATACCCCTTGGGCATTTAAATCAAAAGCTGAACATATAGGTTCCAGGCGATGCAGGCCCTTATCCCGTCGGACTAGCCCAGGTGACGTGGGCTTATCCCAGGCTTATACTTTTGACCTCCTTAAACATGAATTAACTTAAAAACTAATAATTCATGGTCGGAAAGGTCGATTTAAAAATCTATAAAGTCTAGGGGATCTTGAAAGTAACTAAGTCCTCAACACTTAGTGAAATGTTCAAGTCTTGGACCCTTAAACATGCAACTGAGAGCTGAATTAAGCTAAGACTTTTTAGGGTATTACAATAGCTCCCACTTGGGAACATTCGTCCTCAAATGTGACTAGTTAAGTGAGAACACTGGGGAAACTGAGATCATATACTGAATGTGCATGACTGAAAATATGATTATATAACTGATTTTGAAACACAATATATAAACTGAACTAATTTCGTGAATACATACAATGACATGAGAATGGTTATAAGGCTGAGATAAAAATAAGAGAGTCAACTTGTGAGTAACCATTAACTCAAATTGGATCTGGTTTCGTGAAGAAAAAAAGAGAGGTTTAGGACATAGAAACTTGAGGTATTACAACATCTCCCCCTTGGGATATTTCATCCCTCGAATGATACTAACTTGGCTGATATACTAAAAAAAGATGAACGAGATACTTACAAACTAAATAATAACTGAATATTTGGAATCTGAAATGGATACATGATGCATAAACTGAGATGAATCTGCAAATTACATAGATGCAAATAATTTACCTCTTGGAATAGCCATATTCATGAAACTTTTGTAGTATGATATGGAAAACCATAAGAACTTGTCTGTCTGACTGCTAAACTTATTGCTGGCTATATGAACTAACTCATACTGAAAGCTTATACTCAACTAAAGTATTTCTTCAACGCTCTTTCTGAAAAGTTTTAATAACCTTAAGGAGAAAAGAATCTTGGGCATGATCTAAATTATATATCTGAATAAGGAATTACAACATGCTATAATTCTGTAACATGGAACATAGGCCTATTAAACATAAGCTAGGATAGAATTGCTATGACTTAGACCATGCAACTGCCACTTTCAAGCTGAGACATACTCCCCAAATACTTACTCAACTATACATTCCACTTCAATACTACACCTCTCTTGAGGCTACTTAAAATATTCACATGGGCACTAATGACTCTATTTACTGAAGTTTGAGCTGAACCAAATTCTCTCACTGTGTTCAAGCCTACTCGAATTTTTAAAGTGCACACATAACCCTGTAATATAAGTCTGAATCATGACTTTAATACCCCTCTTGCATTTTCACAACTTTTCATCTCATAAATAATTCTTCTTACCACTTCAACAACTAAGTTCAATCTTTTACTAGGAATTCACTAACGCGTAATGCATTCATCCACATATACATGACCATGACATTTAAGCCTATCATTATTACCACATATAAACTTTTGGTTAATCAACCCACTTAGGAACTTTTACCACATTCTCAAATATCTCTTGTCAATAATAACTCCCATGCACTATACCCAACAAAAACACACATAAAATTCTCATCTAACCATGACATATATTAAAACCAAAAAGGAATCTTGGGCTCCATAGGTGAATGGGGACCCATGGATGAACTCCCATATAATAGATAATTTCTTGAACTTGAAGTTTGAATTTATACAGGGTTGGGAAGGTCGATTTAAGAATTTGTAAAGTCTAGGGGTCTTGAAAGTAACTAAGTCTTCAACACTTAGTGAAATGTTCAAGTCTTGGACCCCTTAAACATGCAACTGAGAGCTGAATTGAGCTAAGACTTTTATGAGGTATTATAATTTATGTTGTGTTTTCTAGACATATTGACTTGTTATCTATGTATTTTCTTACCTTCCTTTACTTGTATTTGATGATCTTGTATCTACATGTTCTTCCTTGTCCTACTTATATGTGATATAATGTATACTTGTGTTAAATATCTCGGTATGTTATTGTAATATATGTGATATAGTAGAGTTGTCAGTGCAAGCGGTGTGGGTTACCATTGTGGAACATTTTCTGATTGCAAATGTCGTTCCCTTAGTGTTTATTTTGTATGTTTTATTTTCTACTTTGCTCGATAGGCCTATGATACCTTCTGAGTACAAGTGGATCGTACTCACTCCTACGTCACCCTTTTGGTGCAGCTTTAGGCTCGGACGTGCCTCAGATTAGTTAATTTTGAGTGCCTTCAGATTTCTAAAGGTAACAGTTGGACATTCATATATTCAGAGTTCACCTCTATCTTTCTATATTAGTTATGTCTTTATTACTGTTCGAAGATAGATATTTTTATTTGTGGTTAGTTTTCTGGTGTATTTGACTTCGGAATTATATTAGTAGTTTTTTTACCGTTGACACCAGGTTTTGGGAGTTATGACTGCATGTGTTATTTTATTCTTTTTATTTTTATTATATCATAGTGGTTCGACTTTATTCTAAAAGCCTTACCTTAGTGGTATTTCTATCTTTTTCCCCTTTGTGTATTAGTTTGGGTGATAGGTATACTTGTTATAGTTCGTCGTAATAAGTGTCATCATGACCTTTATTTTTAGGGGGTCGTGACAAATTGATATTAGAGTAGTCAGGTTTCATTGGTCTCAACTGTGTAAGAACGAGATGTCTAATAGAGTCTTGTTGATCGGTATGTAGACATCTGTAGCTATCTTCGAGAGGCTATAGAATGTCTTTTGGAAACATTTCTTTTTTTTATTCCTTACCGTGCAGAGCTCTTTCATATCTTGTGTTTTGAGTTCTGTTTTACTCTTTTTAAGTAGATGGTGTTCACTAGGTCCCGCAAGAGTAGTGATGTAGAGCCTTCACCCAGAGGGCAAGCCTCGAGCTGTGGATGGACTCGTGGAAGGGGACGGCACCGTGGTGCTGCCCATCCAGGAGGAGTTCGAGGGGACTCTCTCTTAAGCCTCATATTGAGCAGGTTAGAGGTATGGTTCCTATTCCAGTTCTTTAGAGTTCATCTGTCCCAGTGTTAGGGGGATTATTGGTATATTTGTTGACCTATTTAGCGGGTTCTCCCTTAGTTATGTCGAGTGTTTCTCCAATTCAGAGTATGGATCCTCCTGTTGCACCTACTTCTAGTTTAGGTACTCCTCATACCTCGAGTCCTATTCAACCTTCAGTGCTGACACCTGATTATAGGGTTTCGAGATTAAGAGTCCAGCCATCATCTCCGTTACCTCTCCAGATGGGATCACAACCTACTAAATTTACTATGTCTCCTCTTATAGATGTTATAGTAATGTCTTTTGAGGATCAAAAAAAGTTTGAGAGGGTTACTTGATTGGGTCACCCCAGATTTAGTGATGCAGTGGGTGAGGATACCCACGAGTTTCTGATTGATTGCTGAGAGAAGTTGCATAATTTGGGTTCACTCAAGTCTCATGGAGTTTCTTATACCTCTTATCAATTGAGAGATACAGCGAGAGATTTTTAAAGGTTGATTTTCATTTGTAGACCCTGTGATTCTCCCGAGATGACTTGGGATCAGTTCACCGAGGCTTTTCTAAAGAGATTTTTGCCTTTCAGTTTGAGAGACCGTATGTAGGACGAGTTTGATCATTTGTAGCAGGGCTCCATGACAGTTGTTGAGTATGAGGCACATTTCCATACTCTGTCCATATATTCCTACGATAGCATTTCTAATGAGTCTGAAAAGATTCAAAAGTCTGTGAAGGGTTTGGATGTCTCCCTTTAGTTGGCTACGTCTTAAATAGTTATGTTTGAGGATTCTTTTCAAAGTATTATGGATCATGCTAAGATGACAGAGGTTATTCTTAGTGTATCTCAGGGAGGCACAAAAAAGGCATGACATTTTGCTAAGTTCAGGAGTCAAACCTCTTGAGGCAGAGATCTTAGAGGTTCTCGTGGATACAATGGTTGGCCAGTGCATGTGGATTTATAAAGCTCAGGTGGTGGACCTTCTAGTTCAGTAGTTCAGAGTGTCCGTTCAAGCTCAGTTGTACCTTCTTTTGTTGAGACTGGCCATAAAGGTTTCTATGTGTGTGATGAGATTAGCCATGCGGCTAAGGACTGTCCCTGCCAAATGGTTTGAGCTACTCTTATTATAGCTATGAGGGGTTGGGGTGCTACCAGAGGTGCGAGGGGTAGAGGTAGTGGATTTCAAGGGGGTGGTCGTGGGGTCACTCAGGCAGTTAGTGGTGGTGGAGTCACCCAAGTAGTTGGTGGTCATGGTCACTCTTATGCTATACCAGCCAGACTTGAGGCTGACGCTTCTGATGTTGTGATTACAGGTATCGTCCCCGTTTATTTCAGACCTTCATTTGTATTATTTGATCCTGGATCGACTTTCTTCTATGTTTTTGTATATTTTTCTTTAGCTTTTGCTTCTATTAGTGAGCCTCTTGCTATGCCTATTCATGTTTCTACTCTGATAGGTGATTTTTTAGTGTTGGATCGGGCACATCGATCTTGTGTTATGACTTTTGTCGGGTGTAAGACTTTGGTAGATCTACTTGTATTAGATATGGTTGATTTTTTACCTTATTTTAGATATGGATTGGTTGGCTCCCTATCATACCGTACTAGATTGTTATGCTAAGATCATGACTTTAGCTTCGTCGGGTGTGCCAAGGATAGCTTAGAAGGGTGTACTTAATTTGGGTCCTAAGAGGATTATGTCTTATGTTCAGGCTCGTAAATTGGTTGAGAGGGGATGTTTATCTTACTCGTTCCATATTCGTGACACTAGTGTTATTTTGCCTCCTTTCTTAGATTCTGCCCGTATTGTTCGTGAGTTTATGGAAATATTCCCTATGAACCTTCCTATTATGCCTTTGGATTGAGATATTAATTTCGCTATTAATGTTGAGTCGGGCACCAAGCTCATCTCTATTCCTCCTTATAGGATGTCCTCATTAAAGTTAAAGAAATTAAAGGATCAATTTCAGGAGTTGTTGGATAAGGGATTTATCCGACCTAGTATTTTACCTTGGGATGCGTATGTCTTGTTTGTGAAGAAAAAAAATTAGTCTATGCAGATGCGTATTGATTATCAGCAGTTGAATAAGGTGATATTTAAGAATAAGTATTATCTTTCTTGCATTGATGATGTATTTGATCAGCTTTATTTTGTTGCTATATTTTCGAAGATTAATTTGAGGTCCGGTTATCACCAGTTGAGGATAAGAGCTTTGGATATTCCAAATACAGCTTTTCAAACTTGATATGGTCATTATGATTTCTTGGTCATGTCCTTTGGATTGACCAATGCCCTTATTGCATTCATGGAGTTGAGAAACCGGGTGTTTCAACTGTATCTTGACTCCTTTATTATTATGTTTATTAATGATATCTTAGTTTATTCCAAGAGTGAGGTAGAGCATAAGAAGCATTTGTGGATTGTGCTTTAGAGATTAAGGGATGAGAAGTTGTATACTAAGTTCTCTAAGTGTGAGTTTCGGTTGGAGTCTATGTCTTTCTTGGGTCATATAGTGACCAAGGAAGGTATTAGGGTTCATCCAGCCAAGGTTGTAGCTGTTCGCGATTGGTTTAGACCTACTTCGCCCACCAAGATTCAGAGTTTTATTGGCTTGGCCGGTTATTATTAATATTTTGTCGAGGGTTTCTCTACTAGCAGCTCCTTTGACTAAGTTGACTCGGAAGAAGATTTTCTTCCAATGGTCTGATGCTTATAAGGCGATCTTTCAAAAGCTCAAGGATTTGTTGACTTCAACTCCTGTATTGGCTTTGCCCAAGGAGGGAATGGGCTTTACCGTGTTTTGTGATGCTTTTGGTATTGGATTGGGTGTTGTGTTGATACAGAAAGGCAAGGTGATTGCATATGCATCTCGTCAGTTGAAGCCTCATGAGAGTAATTATCCTACCCATGATTTGGAGTTGTGTGCAGTTGTGTTTGCCTTAAAGTTGTGGAGGCACTACTTGTATGGAGTTCGTTGTGAGATCTTCTCAGATTATCATAGCCTACAGTATTTCTTTACCCAACGAGATCTTAATATGAGGCAGCGTTGTTTGCTTGAGTTGCTTAAGGATTATGACTTAACTATTCTCTATCATCTGGGCAAGGCTAATGTGGTTGGGGATGCCTTGAGCCAGAAGTCGACTAGCATTGGTAGCTTGGCGCATCTTTTGACCTAGGAGAGGCCTTTGGCCTTAGAGATTCAATCTTTAGCTAACCAGATGGTTAGGCTTGATATTTCAATATCGGGTCGTGTTTTGGCAGTTGTGGATGCTAGATCTTCTTAGATGGAGCAGATTCGAGCTCATCATTTTGATGATGTTAAATTAAGGTCGATTCGAGAAAAGGTATTGAGTGGAGAGGCTAAGGAACCCTCACTTAATTCAGATGGAATTTTATGAGTTGAAGATCGAGTTTGTGTGCCGAGAGTGGATGGCTAGATTAGGTTGATCTTGGAGGAGGCCCATTTTTCCAGATATTCCATCCATCCAGGTGTGACTAAGATGTATCGTGATTTGAGATAGCACTACTGGTGGGATGGTATGAGGCGAGATATAGCGGATTTTATGGCTCATAGCCTATGTTCTCAGTAGGTGAAGGACGAATATATGAGATTTGGTGGTTTGCTTCAGAGGTTACCCGTTCCTGAGTGGAAGTGGGAAAACATCACCATGGACATTGTGATTGGTTTGCCTCGTACATCTCATGGTTCTGACAGTGTTTGGGTCATCATGGATTGATTGACCAAGTCAGCTCATTTTATTTCGATTCAGGTCTTATTTGAGAGGTTGGCCCGTATCTACATTATCAAAATTGTGCGTCTTCATGGTGTGTCGATGTACATTATTTCAGATTGAGGTCCTATGCTCACATCTCACTTTTGGAAGACTTTTCAGGATGAGTTAGGTACTGGGGTTGATCTTAGCATAATATTTCACTCCCAGACTGATGGCCAGTCAGAGCGAATTATTCATGTTTTGGAGGATATGCTTCACGCATGTGTAATGGATTTTGGTGGCCAGTGGGAGCAGTCTTTAGCTTTAGCAGAGTTTGCATATAATAATAGCTACCATTCCAGTATTGACATGGATCCTTTTGAGGCATTGTATGGTAGGCGTTGTCGCTCCCCAATGGGTTGTTTTGATGTTTCAGAGGTGAGACCTCGAGGTACGAATTTTCTTCGTGAGTCTTTTGATAGATTTTGCATCATTTAGGATAGACTTAGAGCGACTCAGAGTAGGCAGAAGTGCTATGCTAATCGTAGACTTCGTGCCTTAAGATTTGGTGTTGGTGATTGTGTTTTCCTTCGAGTTTCACCCATGAAGGGTGTAATGAGGTTTGGAAAGAGAGGCAAGCTTAGCCCCAGGTATATTGGTCCATTTGAGATTTTTCAGACTGTTAGTGATATGGTATGAGTTAGCTTTGGCCCCTGATCTATTAGTTGTTCATTCAATTTTTCATGTTTTTATTCTTCGTCGTTATATTCCAGATGAGTCTCATATTATTCGTTGGGAGTCGGTTTGGTTAGATGGGCGGTTGTCCTTTGTTGAGGAGCCGATCTCCATTTTGGCTAGGGATATTAGGCAGTTGTGCTCTGGAGTGATCCCTATGGTTAAGGTCCTGTGGCGACATCAAACTTTAAATGAGGCTACTTGGGAGCTCGAGTCTGATATGCGTAGTTCTTATCCCCAGCTCTTCATTGATTCAGGTATTTCTTTGTCTTAGTTCGAGAACGACCTAGATTTTTAGTGATGGATGATGTAACGACCTAAAAATTTGATAAAATATATGAAATTTATGATTTTATGTGATTTAACTATTTTACCCTTCGCCATAGTTGCATTATGGTATTTTTGGGGTGGGAGAGCGATTGGCATGGTTCTCAATGCATTGTTGTACCACTTATGCGATATTGTGATTTTTGATGGTTTCAGGAGCCTTATTTTGGACTTATGTAAATATGTTTTGATCCGTGCAATGGATGGCTAAACGGAGTACGCCAGCAACTTTAGAATATTGATTTTAGGCTAGGTAGACCTTTGGTTCGGGTCCCGATACACCCGAGCTTAATTTGACCTATTGGTCAAAAAGTTGGAAAATTAAAAACGTGGGTGTGGGACCTATATTTGATCAAAACGACCGTGGATGGAAAATCTGACTTCGCCAGCAGATTCGAAATGCTGATTATAGGGTGTTAGCATGTTTGGTATGATTTTACGGCTTTTAAATCTCATTTTGACTCTCGGTTTGAAAAATTATGATTTTGAATTTCGGGGATCAACTTTGTGAAAATTATGAAAAATGGCTATCTATGTGTTGTGGCCGTGTGGGGGCCTATATGTGATGGAAGTGTCGAAATTGTGATATTATGTGACGTGTGTGATTGTGTGCAGTCCTATGTGATGTTGATAGCCCTAAATACATGTGAATAATTGTACTGTATTATTAAAATGCCTAATATGGTACCATTGGTGTATTATGATATATTCATACTTGTTGGTATATGAGACATGTGAAAATTCATTGATGAAACAAAAATAATGAGTGGATATTGACTCACATAGTTGTAAAAATGTATCATTGTGATTGGTTGTGGAACTATAGCATGTGGTTGGTTGTGGAAATACTCTTTGTGATTAGTTGTGGGCATTACATCCTCATATCATACTCATTCATGAAACATTGGTACCGACATGGCAATACCTGAGTAACACTGGCAACACCTTTTTAAAACCCTCCTCGGGGGATGTGCCGGGGAAGAGATATTGTAACACCTTATAAAATCCCTTTCGAGGAATATACTGAAAAGGAGATATGAGTTATGTGGATCGTATATAGGTTGACGAATCCCCCATGGTTCCTACATCGGGAAACTTTAACTCCATAGGTGTATAGAGGAATTGTGCGACGATCCCGGAGGTTGTGCGATGACCTCGTACATCATCATCATCATCACTTACATTGCACTTACTTTATTGTGTTTATGTTGTGTTGTATTGCCATGTTGACTTGTCATCTATGTATTTTTCATACCTTCCTTTACTTGTATTTGATGATCTTGTATCTACATATTCTCCTTTGTTCAACTTATATGTGACATAATGTATACTCGTGTTCTATATAATGGTGTGTTGTTGTAATATATGTGATATATTAGAACTGTCAATGCAAGCGGTGTAGGCTACCGTCGTGGGACATTTTCTAATTGTAGGTGTCATGCCTTTAGTGTGTATTTTATATGCTTTATTTTCTACTTTGGTTGGTCGGCCTATGATACTTACTGAGTACAAGTGGATCGTACTCACTCCTACTTCACCCTTTTGGTGCAGCTTTAGGCTCAAGTGCGCCTCAAATTGGTTGATTTCGGGCACCTTCAGATTTCTCAAGGTAGCAGTTGGACATTCATACGTCCGGAGTTCACTTCTATCTTTCTGTATTAGTTATGTCTTTATTAGTGTTTGGAGACAGATATTTTCATTTGTGATTAATTTTCTGATATATTTAACTCCGGAATTGTATTAGTAGTTCTTATACTGTTGACACTAGATTTTGAGAGTTATGACTACATGTGTTATTTTATTCTTTCTGTTTTTATTATATCATAGTGGTTTGGCTTCGTTCTAAAAGCCTTACCTTGGGGATATTTCTATCTTTTTCTCCTTTGTGTATCAGTTTGGGTGATAGGTTTACTTGTCAAGGTTCGTCGCGACAAGTGCCATCATGACCCTTATTTTTTTAGGATCGTGACAAAAAATTTTTTAAAAGTACTTTTGAAAAAAAATATTTTTCAAAATAAGCTGATTTTAAAAATTTGATCAAACAGGCTATAACTTATAACTTTTAACACGAATTAACAATATATTAAAAATGTAGAAACACTTAGAAAAATGATTTGAACTTTTTGTCCTTTGTTAAAAGACCTCCAATAGACAAAATTATCTTTTCCTATAATCCTCAAGTAAAATTCTAATTATACATAAACACTAACATATACAAAACTAATATTACCCAAAAAGGCAAAATGAGCACACTAAAAAAGGCAAAATACTTACCTCTTTTTATTTCTACTTACTTTGTTTTTTTGGTTCCAAATTCAATGGTCTTTTCCTATATTCTTCAATTAAAATTCTAATTATACACAAATACTAATAAATTAGTTAAAATCGTTATTTTATCTAGGTAACAAATCATAATATTTAACACTCCTAAATTAATTAGAACTTTACCTTATATATATATAAAAAAAAATTCTACAATTTTATTTAAGTAATATTTTGGACATACTTTACTTCAAAAATACAATCTTTCTTCTACTTCTACTTTTCTTTTTTATTTTGAATTTGATTGATTTTAATTTTAATTCAAGTTATCTTCTTATATTCATTGCATAATCAACAATTGACGTGTATTCTCTCCTTTTAATAATTTCTTGTGTTTCTCTTTTAGTTGCAAATTTCTGATAGGAAAATTGAGCAAAACAAGTGATTTGTCACTGAATGAAGTAGCCAAAAAAGATAAAGGTTTATTTCGCCGGAAAAGTAAAAAATTTATACCACATGATGATGATTCTCTTTTGATTGCCGATAGGGGTGTGCATCGGACGGTTCGATTCGATTTTGAGTATTATCGATTTGGTTTATCGATTTTTGATTTGTCAACACGCTAAATCAATAATCAAACCAATAAGATACTTGTTATTGATTTTTGATTTATCGATTTTGGTTCTTAATGGTTCGATTTATTGATTTAACCGATAAGAAAATACTCTTTTTATTGTTTTTCAAAACTTCTCTTCTTACTTTCATATCTTCATATATATACACTACCTTCATGAATAAACGCCTACATAAAGTACAAGTAGAAGCAAACTCAAATACATTATTACTAGTAAAACAAACCTCTTTTCTTTTTGGTTAAGTAGCTAACTAGAATGCAGTAGCAATTGATAACAATCTCTTAAAAAAGAAAATCCATGTAGGTTTATAGTTTATATTAATGGATGAAACCTAACAAGCCAACAAGTTTATAAAGAAAAGAACAACACTAAAACAACACCTATAAAATGCAAAAAAATAATAGGATATGTATTTCAATTATATAACTAGGGATAAACATATAATTTTAATATAATCTTATTAAGTTATCAGTTTAACCGTTAACTAAAATCTTAAAATTGAAAATCGAATCGATATCCCAATAATTTTTTTTAAAAAAATCGTTTAAAATCCGCTAACCCGATACCGATAAACCAATAACGATTTTTATGATTCAATTTTTTTGGTTAATTGGATTTTTGCACACCTCTAATTGCCGCAAGTTTTATTCATTTAAAAAATATTTGATATTTTTTATGCAAATTTTAAAGGCAACATTCTATAGCACTATTATTATTTATTGCTCTTTTTTCTCTCTGAATGGTTATTCGATTGTAATTTTTTATGTGTCTTTGTTGTGTCTAAAGTGCTTTAAGTTTCTTCCTATTTTTAATGACTCGTTTTTGTTTCTAATGATGACTAAATGGAGTTTTAAAATAGAAAAGTCATATTCTAAGAGTATATCAAGAGTTTGAACTTACTAGATGATGCAGTTCATATGAATATCGTTGTGCTTTTTTTTGAGACTCAAAAAAAGTGAACAAGAGGTTCTAAAAAGAAGAGGAGGTGAACAAAAGATAAACTTGTGCAGCTCTTACCAAATTCAATATACACTAGTAATTTATTGCCTAATCTACAGAATTATGTTATGTAATATGTATAAGATATCAAAATTTTCTTTTCATCTATGATATTATTCTTTTTTTTTAATTGCATGAAATTCTATGTATTAATATTATTTCTAACCGTATATTGATTATTATATATATTTTTTATAATTTTTTATTTTAATATGATACACATGTGCGGAGCACGTGTACTTAACTAATAATTCAAATAATTCTGTAAGTAGTATTAGTTTAAGTCATTTAAAAAATATTTATAAGTAATCTTGAAATTAAAGTAAGTTACCTAGTGCAATCTCTCTTTTCTCTCTCCTTTTATCTTTTTTATTTTATATAGTTAGTAATATGAATCTATTAGTTCACTTCAAAGTATTTATATATAATATATAATCTTGAAAGTAATCTTTCACTTTTATCTGTACCATTTTATATTAGTGATAATCTATAGGTATATACGTAATTTTGCAGTATTTCTTTTCTCTCTTCTTTTACATGTTTCATTTATATGATCTTCTATTTAATTTTGATAAAAATTTATTCACATTTGATGTTTACACAAAATTTATACAACTAATTTGACTGTATGTGTCTCGCACGTATAACCCTTGATTATTTAAATTAGACGATTTTGTTTATTGCAAAGATTTTTAATAAATAGTAAAAAGTTCAAATCACTTCTCAAAGATCCTTCACACTTTAATATAATAATGTAAACATACCATATATTTTATTGTAAGCACATATATATTTTACCACCAGAAATTTCAAGTGGTTAATGAATCATCACTTTTGTGTTTGTCATGCAATACCTCTTCTTCTTGCAACTAGAGGCTAAGAGAGACATCAATTTGAACCATATTTGTAATACGGTTATTTTTTTATATTTAAAAGCTTTTCTTATTTTTAAAGTTGAATCTTTAAAAAATCTTTGATTACTTACTTAAATCTATTTAAAGTTTGGTACTTTTTATATTTTTCTTATTCTAATGCGTTCATATTTATTTCTAGATTTTTTAGATCTTCTTAAAATCTAACTTTAGTTGATTTAGAATTCTTAAACTAATGAAAAAAGTATTAGTTGTCATTAATTTTGATGACTTCTAATAAGAAAAGGTTTAATATGAATATTTATTAATTTTCAATTCTTAAATATTAAAAAAAATGGTGAAAAGATGATTTTGTCTAAAACGAAGACTTTTAATAAAGCGCAAAAAATTCAAACAATTTTTTCAAAACCCTACACACTTTTAATATAGTATAGATTTACCATAGTCTTTTTTTAAAAAAAAAATATGGGGGTGGGCGAAGGAAATGGTAAAAGGGGTTAAAAGGTGAGGAATTGAACCCTTGCTAAATAAGATAAAAATTTAATTAGCCAACTAATTGAGCTATTAAGATTTTTTTTTTGATTTAGCATGATTAAGTAATTTAATAAAGTAAAGATAAATGTTAATTAAATATTAATAACGGTAAAGTAAAAAGAAAAATCTATATTCAAATGACATGCATATGTTGCTTGGTAAGTTTTACCCTTAATTTATAAAGAATAATATTATTCTGAGTTAAAGTAACATATATTATTAGTGCAAATTATTTTACATTATCAGGTCATTTTTACATGTTGTGGCAAGCAATATAATTTATTTACAAAATTTCAATTCTTATATTTTAAGGAGAAATATTTAAATGACTTGATAGTGTAAAAAATTATTTACACTAACGATATATAAAACTTAAGCAATTTTTTTTAAAAATAGCTTAAATTTTCCATCACCCTTAATGAAAATTTTTAAAATTTGAATTATTTGTAAAATATATTTGTTAAATAATAACATATTGTATGGTCAAATATTTTTTATCAATTTTTTTTTCAAAAAATTACTTGAGATATCTATGGACTAGCGGGTCTAAAATATTCTTATTGTTAAGATCAATGATCACAAATATAAGAACACCTTTTATATGTAGCAAAAATCTTTATTTTTTTTTTTAAATGCACTAGAAAATTATCATCGAGTTAATTCCTAATATTGTCATTGAACTATTTTCAATATTTTACAAAAGTCACTTTTATTTTTTTATGATAAAAATGTCACTGAACTATTACTTTATCTCTCATATTGTCATCCTAACATTTTAAGCTGCTAAACTCACTTAATTAAGGTTAAATTTAATGAAAATTCATTAGATTATACTATCCCAAGTACATAACAAAAAATGGGTCTAATATAAAAAGCAATAAAATCCACCAAAATGAAATATATATTTTTAAATAAACAAAAATTAGACATATTGAGATGTTTAAAAAAAAAAAATTTTAAAATACTTGAATTTTTTTTAGGACTATTTAAAAGAAAAGTATACTCTCTCCATTTCATATTATTTATAGACTTTTCTCTTTACATGTTTCACTTATGGAATCAGAATTTAAAGTTTATCTTAATTATATTTTGCTTTTGTTCACTTATTTAAGAACAAGGAGAGTATTAGCTAATCTTTTTGTCCCATATATTCTAAGTTACTTATCGATTTATAGGACTAAAATTAAATTATTATTTATCCTTATATTAATTCATTTTGAAAGTATAATATAATAAAGTTCCCCAAAAAAAATTCTTATATTTTTAATTTTAGTATTTATGAAGACACTAATAGAATGTATTAAAAAATGACAAGGTAAATTAGTAAACTATCCTTCTTATTCATAATCTTTTATGAGACACGTAGAGAAAAACGGATAAATAATATGAAACGGAGAGAGTGACTCAAAAATTGTAAATAAAGGGTCCTATAAAATCTTATATTTTTTTTTAATTTTTAAAATTATTTTCACCATGTATAATTTGTATTTATTTAAAATCTATTTTATTTTGATGAATTTTATTGTTTTATTATAAGATTTGATAGATTTTATTGCCTTTATACTAAAATCATTTTTTGTTATGTATTGAGTTGTATATTTTAATGAATGTGTCATTAATATTGAATTTAAAATGTCACTTAAGAAAATTAAGTGAGTTTAGTAGCTTACTATGTTAGAATGATAATATGAGAGACAAAGTAATAGTTCAATGACATTTTTATCTTAAAAAATATAAAAATAACTTTTGTGAGATATTATCAATAGTTGAATAAGAATATGAGGAATTAATTAACTCAAACATCATCTTACAAAATGAGATGGAGAATGTGTGAGGTTTTATTGACATATATAGTTGAACAAGCATATTTTTTACTTTACTATTATGGACAGAAAGGATATATTTAATTATTAAATTTTGTATATTTAAGGCGTACGAGGAAATGAAATTTCTTTTTTTTTTTTTTGTCAATCAAATCAACTTTTCATTTATTCAATTCTTCAGCACCGCGAGTATATCAGTGTTGAGACTAACCCCCCACGCAAAAAAATAAATAAATTAAAATTGAGCTTTTCAGCTCATCCTAATTCTTATTCTCACTATATATTCAAGTGTCTATTCTACGTAGTTTCTTTCTTCTCTATCCATTCTCTGTCTTTATTACATTTTGTTGTAAGTATTGACTTTGTTATCGTGTGTTTATATTCCTGCTGAATTTTGTGTGCATGCTCTTTGTGTCCATGGGACTCTTTGATTTCAAAATGCATCATTTCTAGCCTCTCAAATGTAATATATCACTGCGGCAGTGACTAGCCATAAGAATGCTCTGCTTATTTTTTCTTGTTCTCATCTTGCTATCCTTGTCTACTAGTCCACTCATGTATCTCCTTATTCCCCATGTTAGTTTGCATATAGTTCATTATTATTTTTATACACTCTTGTGAGAAGCCACATTATAAAAAGAGGTGCTCTATCGATCGTTTCTCTCTGTCTTCCATAAAATAGGCGAATGTTTTCTTTACAGATTTTCAAATGTTCGAGTCATGCACTTGTCATCAATCTTTTTTGAAAAGTCAACCAGCTAATGAACTTATGATTTGGTATCCTTTTCTGTTCCAGACTGCTTTTCAATTAGGTCTCGGTGCTTCTATTGCTCTCTTCCATGCATAACCACTTTTGATTATATAATTCTCATCTGCCTTAGCCAACTATTTTGTATAAATTCTGCTGCAAACTTCTCTTTAATGCCGCATATATTCTTTCAGTACCAACATGTATCCACAAGTGCCTTGTATTTTATTTCTCATAGATATAATTCATCCACTTCACCCACATATTATTCAATTTGTCAGCGACATTCAAGACATATTGCTGGCCATATTTCATATAATACAATTAATTATCTCTAGTACTCCCACTTTTTGGGTCTATATACCAGGTTCTAGATTGTCAATGGAGGTTCATTCATTTGTACTTGCCCTGTCCACATAAAGTCCCAACATATCAATACAATTTGCTTCATTATTTTGCATGATAATAGGAACATTTATGTCCAATCAGAGTGGATATGTAGTAGCACAAAATTCACTAACCAGATCTGTGAAAATAATAAAGTGGATTTTAAAAAATTTTAGGTTTCTACTAAAGTTTATAGAATAGTCTAGTGTAGTATTTAGGATAATAAACTTGAAAAAATATTAATATATTCGAGGTAATTCTAGGTAGAAGAATCTAGAAAAGGATAGTGTGGTCTATTTGATCTGAATATTACAGGGTGCTAGATATTTGTGTAAGAGCTAGAACACTCGAGATTTGTAGTAGCTAAAATCATCCCTACACAATTATAAATAGGGGATGACATTAGGCATTTGTAACCAACCAAAAACAAATCAATTCAAGTAGTCTTCTTCCAAATTCAAGTTCTCTCTTTCAATATCTTCCTACACCTTTCTAGTTTCCTCTTCTTAGTTGAATCTTCCGATCTTAGTTAACGATCCTGAGCTAGTAGAAGGTCCCCAATTACACCTTTCTTCTGCTATTCTTTATATGGTATCAGAGTTAAATTTATAATTGTCTTGTGTTTATTTCAGGATCAGGTTTGTGGTCGATTCAACTTGCTTGTAAGAATGGATTTAAGCAGTCACACTAATGGACTGGGAATAGAATTGTTGAATCAGTCTAATTACAAGGTATGGAAGACATGTATGGAATCATACTTTGTGGGAGAGGATTTGTGGGATGTTGTTAACGAGAGTAATACAAGTCCTCCGGACGATGGAGCGAAGAATAGTAGTGCATACAAAAAGTGGAAGTAGATTAATGCGAAGGCGGAGTTCATTTTGAAAAGGTCAATCTCCTTCATTTTATTAGATCATATTATAAGGTGTAAATCAACTCATGAAATTTGGAGGATCCTCAACCAATTGTTCAATAAAAAGAATGAAGCCCGACTACAAATATTGGAGAATGAATTGACGAACATCACTCAAGGTAATCTTTCTATTGTCGAGTACTTTTAAAGATTAAGAACTTATGTTTTGAAATTTTCTTATTGAATATGGACGAATCTATCTCTAAAGCACGAATGAGAAGAATTATCATTCGTGGTTTAAAACAAGAATATATTCCCTCGGTGACATCAGTTCAGGGATGGGCTCAACAACCATCCTTAGAGGAATTTGAGAATTTGTTGTCGTTGCAAGAGTTACTAACCAAACATTTAGCTAGTGAAGTTGTCAAACAAAGGAAAGGAAATACTCTTGTAGTTGACAAGAAGAACAGTAAAGAAAAAATAAGAGATATGCCTCACTCTCGATTCACATGTGGTTCAAGCTCCCCTGAAAAGAAAAAAAAGAGTCTTTTAACAATTAGAAAAAGCCTTTCAGTTGTTATCGGTGTGGAAAAGCAGGACACATAAGAAGATTTTTCCAAGCCACAGAGAGCAACGTGGCTCATACTGAAAAGTTGTTGAAGAAGAAGAAGGCTGGAAAATATGCTTAGAAGTTGAGAGTCGAGCAATAAATGTCTTGGATTTTATAAATTTGGAAAGAGATTAGATCATAAATAATACAATCCGTCGTGTGGAGAAGAAAGACACTAATAAGAAGCAAGAAAATTTTGAAGATGTTTAGACAAGTGACATGGTAACTGCTATCAAGCAAATCAAATAAACGGATCCTAAAAATGATAATAAAAATCTGAACGTGGAGGATATTGAAGTAGATTCTGAGTAGATAGTGTCTGAAACGCAATATGCCAATAATGACTTTATCAGATAAACTATTAAGGGAGATGTAGTGAAATTAAAGACTCTGATCAATCATCTATTGTATCAAGTTCAATCATAGGCTCAGAGCAACTATTGAAATTTGATAAAAAAACCAACGATCCAATGAATGATGAAGTTGAAATAGAAGTCTCAATTTTAGATGAAAAGAGACATAGTATGATTGAAGAACTAGATAGAGAATCTAGTGGTAGATCTTATTATGCTTTTGAGGCTTTACAGGAAATTGATGGTCAGATCATCACCAACTCAAATGAAGTAGCCGATACTGATAAAATTTTCTCATATTATTGAGTTACATTGAAAGTGGAGGTAATACAAAAATTAAATTTTGGAGTTCCTAACTTTTCTATAATAGGCGTTTCTCCTAATAATATAGTTATCGAGAAGCTAAGAGAAGGGGGAGCCAAGAAACTCAACAATATGTAGCTTGAAAAAGAGGTGATTCATATGATTCACAAAGTCCAATGATGACTATTATCAAGCCAGTCTTCTACAAAGATGAAAATTTTGTCAATACATATTCTTGTTTCTTCGCAGGGCCGATCATTAACCGAAAATCCTTATCATACGAAGAATCAAGAGGATCCACGCAATAACTGCTAAGCAATTCACCAAGACGCGGTTCAAAGTTTCATTTGAATTCTTCCGTGACAAGCTTAAGGTAGCTGTAATACCCCATACTTTTCCTAGCTAATTTTATCTCAAGAATGCCTAGTATTAGCTTCTAAATTGAATGAGTAATTTTAAAGATTTTCACTTTTGGTCATGTGAGAAATTCAATAAGCTTTCTATCGATATAAGATTTGCCCAAATCTGATAACCGGGTCAGAAGTTATGACTATTTCAAGTTTCCATCGTAAAACAACGCCATATTAGTCAGTGGCGCACCGCGCCACAAGAGGAAATGACATTTGGAAAATTCCAGTAGGGGTCCACGATTATGGTGCATCGCGCCAGGGCCCAAATCCAGAATTGTCCTTTTTCCAGTATCTCAGCGCGATTTTCCCCGCTTCGTCCCAAAGTTCTTGGTCGCAAAAGAAGGGGCAACGCAATGGCTCCGCATTGCGCCATCCTCAGTTTTTGAATTGTCAAATTCCAGTGACACGGTGCGATTGCGTTGTGTCGCGCCAGGGGTTCAATTTGAGAAATTTTTACTGAAATTACAAGACGCGTCCAGAGTTAAAAGGGTCAACTTCCCACCCCTATTTAATCCCTTTAACACGTGATTCAACCACTTTTCACCAAAAATACACTCTCTTCTCTCAAAAACCTCTCAAGAACAGCCTAGGTCTTTTCATAGAAGATTCAGAATCAAGAATTTCCTCCGTCAATCTTCACAAAATCACGAACTAAGTTATGCATAGTGTTCATTCATGGACTCCTTTCATCCATGAAGCCCAAGAATCTCTTTTCTATGTTTAAGTTTATAGATTTCTTTATGAATTTCATGTTGGGTTTGTTTTGTTTATGTTGATAATGATCAATTGAAATCAAATCCATGTTGGGTGATCAACTTTATGTGGAATTGGTTTGTATAGATGTATATTCATGTGAACCTATAAATAAACCCTAGATGATGAAATTAGAGATAAATCATGATGATTAATTGTTGTATAATATTGTCTACATGTACTATGCCTACCATGTGTTTGATTAAATGCCTAGATGAAGGAACAATGCCCAACTAGTATGATATCATGAAATCCCCATGTAAGTGCAAATTATGCCTATCACATGTTTTGATGGGATGCTTTTATAAATGTATTATGGATTATAATGTTAGTTATATGTTCAAGTAGGTTATGCTTGGTTAGTTTCCTTCCATCGAGTCCTGGGGGTACTCGTACCTGAAACATTAGCTGTGTGCCTAGAGCCATATCATATTTTTATGATACTCTCAGTCAAGCTATGAATCCTTAGACTTCAGACAGTCTTATGACTCAGGAAATCTCCATGATCTCATGAACTCAGTCAGTTGTCAGATATCAGTAATATTCCGCCTATCAACGGAATTTAGTAACCCAGTCCATGTTCAGTTCAGTAAATTATGTGCAATATCTATTCAGATGGGAGTAGAAATTAGCACTGAGTGAACCCAAGGATGGGAAATCACCTGTTATATGAGGGTGTGATGCTTAGAAGCAATCCTTGCATTCCTAAACTATGTAGCCAGCATAGGTTGAGACATCAAAACCTGCTATATGAGGGTAGATGAGGTGGCTTAACCTGTTATAAGAGGGTTCCCACCATTCTCACTAGAGTTACCTATTATATGAGGGTTACTCACATAATGTCCTTACTAGTGGCGCGGTATTGACACCCTTCCAATTAGGGCACAGATTGGACCCCAATTCAGTTATAATGCGTCATTTGGGGCATGTCGATTAGATGACTACCTTCCATAGTCTCAGTATCAGTCTCAATAAAAGAAGTCAGATAGTTCTTCAGAATTCAGGACTTTTAGATATAGTCAACTCAGATACAGTACAGAACTTTACTAGTTTCATCAGATTCAGGAATGTCAAATACAATCACTCATGTTATCAGTTCTATTCAGATTCAGTAATTATGTTATCATAGTATTAGTGTCAGTTGTTATGTCTCATGCATGTATTCTCATGCTCATGATAGTTAGTCAGTTATTATTATTGTTCATGCATATGAATCCTATGCATTCAGCCTACCTCACATGTATACCAGTACGTTCAAAGTACTAACGCATTTGCTCTATGGTGTCTTATACCATAGGTTTAGAGACACGAGCTCCAGAGCAACAGTAGATTCCAGATATCCACAGATAGAGTTAGAAGTGATTCCTCATCTTTCGAGGACATGATTATTCCCCCATTATCTCAGTAATTAATCTATTAGTTGGAGTTAGTTAGGGACATGTCCCATCAACTCCTTACTTAGACAGTTCAGTCTGTTAGGGGCTTTCTAGACTATCATGTTTTAGACTTCAGTATATTCAGTTTTGTTTTGGGTATTCTATTACCCCACACAGATGTTATATCAGTATTGAACCTTATGGCCTTTCAGTTTATGTTTTCGCATTATAAAGTATTTTATGTAGTATACAGGTACAGATATGAGTCATGGGTTAGCTTATGGTCCTTTGGGGTCATGAGCACTGTGTAGCGTTCCGGGTACCAGATTCGGGGCATTACAGTAGCTTCCAAAAATCACTTTAAGGGATGTGTGAAAATATTAAAGTAGATTTTTTGGAATCATAGTTTTCTAATAAAGTTTCTAGAATAGTCCAGTGTAGTATTTAGGATAATCAACTTACAGAAATATCTATATATTCTAGGTTATTCTAGGTAGAATAATCAAGAAAATAATAGTGTAGTTTATTTGATATTTGTATTTAGGAAAAATCTGGTTATTAGAGGGTGCTAGATATTTGAGGGAGATATTTGTGTAAGAGCATAGAACACTATAGATTTGTAGTATCTAGAATCATCCCAACACAAGTATAAATAGGGAATGACATTAGGAATTTGTAACCAACTAAAAACAAATCCAAAATAAATCAATTCAAGTAGTCTTCTTCCAAATCCATGTTTTCTCTTTCAATATCTTCCTACACCTTTCTAGCTTCATCTTCTTAGTTGAATCTTTCGATCTTCGATAACGATCTTGGGATAGTAGAAGATCTCCCTAATTACACCTTTCTTCTACTGTCTTTTACATGGTATCATAGCCAAAATCACAAGTGACTTGTGTTTATTTCAAGATTGAGGTTGTGGTCGATTCAAATGATTTGTAAGAATGAATTTAAGCAGTCATGTTAATGGAATGGGAATAAAGTTATTGAATCATTTTAATTACAAGGTATGGAAGATATGTATGGAATCATACATTATGGGTGAAATTTGTGGGATATTGTTAACGAGAGTAACACAAGTCCTCCAGACAACGAACCGGAGAATAGTAGTGCATCTAAGAAGTGGAAGAACATTAATGTGAAGGAGGAGTTCATTTTAAAGAGGTAAAACTCCTCCATTTTATTTGATAAAATTATAAGGTATAAATCAGCTTATGAAAGTTGGAGGACCCCCGACCAGTTATTCAATAAGAAAAATAAAGCTCGGCTACAAATATTAGAGAATGAATTGACGAACACCACTCAAGGTAATCTTTCTATTACTTTTTAAAGATTAAGAACTTATGTTTTGAAATTTCCTTGTTGAATAAGGATGAAGCTATCTCTGAAGCATGAATGAGAAGAATTATCATTTGTGGTTTTGAAACAAGAATATATTTCCTCTGTGACATCAATTCACGGATGGTCTCAACAACCATCCTTGGAGGAATTTGAGAATTTATTATCATCACAGGAGTTACTTGCCAAATAATTGGCTGATGAATTTGTCAAAAAAAGGGAAGGAAATGCTTTTGTGTCTGACAAGAGAAATATTAAAGAAAAAACAAGAGATATGCCTTACTCTCGATTTGCATGTGATTTAAGCTCGGATAAAAAGAAAAAAGAGTTTATTAACATTATAAAAATCCTCTTAGATGTTATGGTGTGACAAACCAGGACACATAAGAAGATTTTGCTGAGCCACAAAGAGCAACATAGCTCATACTCAAAAATTTATTAGAGAAGAAGACGATTGGGAAAAATGCTTAGAAGTTGAGAGTCGAGCGATAAATGTCTTGGATTTCATAAATTTGGAAAGAGATTGGATTATATATAATATAATCCATCATGCAAAAAAGAAAGACACTGATAAGAAACAAGAAAATTTTGAAGATGTTCAGACAAGTAACACGGTAGCTGCTATCAAGGAAATCGAAGAAGTGGATCCTAAAAATGGAAATAAAAGTCTGGACGTGGAAGATATTGAAGTAGATTCTGAACAGATAGTGTCTGTAACTCAATATGCTAGTAATGTCTTTATCAAAGAAACTATTAAGAGAGAGATAGTAGAAAATTGAAGACTCTGATCAATCATCTATTGTATCAAGTTCAATCATTGGCTTGGAGAAAATATTAAAAATTGATAGAGAAGCTAAAGATCCAATGAATGATGAAGTTGAAAGAGAAGTCTCAATTTCAGATGAAAAAAGACATAGTATGATTGAAGAACTAGATAGAGAATGTAGTGGTGGATCTTATTATGGTGTTGGTACTTCACGGGAAATTGTTGATCAGATCATCACCAACTAAAATAAAGTAGCTGATACTGATGAAATTTTCTCATATCATGGAGTTGCGTTGAAAGGAGAGGTAATATAAAAATTAAATCTTGGAGTTCCTAACTTTCCTCTAATAGGTGTTTCTTCCAATAATATAGTTGTCGAGGAGCTAAGAGAAAGGTGGAGCCGAGAAACTCAACAATACGAAACTTGACAAGGAGGTGATTCAAATGGTCCGCAAAGTCCAACAATGACTATTGTCAAGCCATTCTGCTACAAAGATGAAAATTTTGTCAATACATATTCTTGTTTCTTCACAGGGCCGATCATTAATGAAAAATCTTCATCATATGAAGAAGTAAGATGAGTCACGCAAAAACTGCTAAGATTTTCACCATAGTTCAGTTCAAATTTTCATTTGAGTTCTTCTGTGACAAGCTTAGGGTAATATCTAAAAAATTACTTTAAAGGGGAGTGTAAAAATATTAAAGTAGATTTTTTTGAATCATAGTTTTCTAGTAAAGTTTCTAGAATAGTCTAGTGTAGTATTTAGGATAATTAATTTGAAGAAATATCTGTATATTCCAGGTAATTTTAGGTCAAAGAATCTAGAAAAGGATAGTGTAGTTTATTTGATATTTGTATTTAGGAAAGATCTAGATATTAGATGGTGCATGATATTTGAGGGAGATATTTATGATAAAGAATAGAACACTCTATTTATAGTATCTAGATCATCCCTACACAAGTATAAATAGGGGATGGCATTAGGCATTTGTAACCAACCAAAAACATATCTAAAACAAATCAATTCAAGTAGTCTTCTTCCAAATCCATGTTCTCTCTTTCAATATCTTCCCACACCTTTCTAACTTTCTTTTCTTAGTTGAATCTTTCGATCTTAGGTATCGATCTTGGGCTAGTAGAAGGTCTCTCCAATTACATTTTTCTTCTGCTATTCTTTACATGGTATCATAGTCAATATCATAAATTGGCTTGTGTTTATTTCAAAATTAGGTTTGTGGTCAATTCAACTGGTTTATACGAATGAATTTAAGCGGTCACCTTATTGGAATGGGAATAGAGTTGTTGAATTAGTCCAATTACAAAGTATGGGAGATATGTATGGAATAATACCTTGTGGGAGAGGATTTGTGGGATTTAGTTAACGAGACTAACATAAGTACTCCGGACGACGGACTGGTGATTTGTAGTACATATAAGAAGTGGAAGTAGATTAATGCGAAGGCTATTTCATTTTAAAGTGGTCAATCTCCTCCTTTTTATTTGATCATATTATAAGGTGTAAATCTGCTCATAAAATTTGGAGGACCCTCAACCAGTTATTCAATAAGAAGAATGAAATTCGGCTACAAATATTGGAGAATGAATTAACGAACACCACTCAAGGTAATTTTTCTATTGTTTAGTACTTTTTAAAGATTAAGAACTTATGTTCTGAGATTTTCTTATTGAATACAAACAAAACTATCTGTGAAGAACGAATGAGAAGAATTATCATTAATGGTTTGAAACCAGAATATACTCCATTTATGACATTAATTCAGGGATGGTCTCAACAACTATCCTTGGAGGAATTTGAGAATTTGTTGTTTTCACAGGACTGACTAGCCAAACAATTGGCTGGTGAATTTGTCAAAGAAAGGGAAGGAAATTCTCTTATAGATGACAAGAGGAACATTAAAGGAAAAGCAATAGATATTCCTCACTCTCGATTCACATTTGGTTCAAATTTTCTTGAAAAAAAAAAGTCTTTTAACAATTATAAAAAAACCTCTCAAATGTTATCGGTGTGGAAAAGTAGGACACATAAGGAGATTTTGTCAAGCCACAGAGAGCAACATGACTCATACTAAAAAAGTTATTGAATAAGAAAAAGGTTGGGAAAGATGCTTATAAGTTGAGAGTCGAGCAATAAATGCCTTGGATTTCATAAATTTGGAAAAAGATTGGATCATATATAATACAATCCATCATGTGGAGAAGGAAGCCGCTGATAAAAAGGAAGAAAATTTGGATGATATTCAGATAAGTGACACGGTAGCTGCTATCAAGGAAATCAAAGAATCGGATCCTAAAAATGGCAATAAAAGTCTGGGTGTGGAGGATATTGATGTAGATTCTGAGCAGATAGTGTCTGAAACTCTAAATGCCAGTAATGACTTTATCGAAGAAACTATTAAGGGTGATGTAGTAGTAATTAAAGATTTTGATCAATCATCTATGTTATCAAGTTCAATCATTGGTTCAGAGCTAATATTGAAAATTGTTAAAGAAGCTAACGATCTAATGAATGATGAAGTTGAAAGAGAAGTCTCAATTTCATATGAAAAGAGACATAGTATATTGAAGAATTAGATAGAGAATCTAGTGGCAGATCTTATTATGGTATTGAGGCTTTACGAGAAATTGATGGTCAGATCATCACCAACTCAAATGAATTAACTGACACTGATGAGATTTCCTCATATCTTAGAGTTGCGTTGAAAGGAGAGGTAACACAAAAATTAAATCTTGGAGTTCCTAACTTCCTATAATAGGTGTTTCTCTAAATAATATAATATTTGAGAAGCTAAAAGAAAGGGGGATCCGATAAACTCAACAATATGAAACTAGGCAAGGAGGTAATTCATATGGTTCAAAAAGGCTAACAATGACTATTGTCAAGCTAATATGCTACAAAGATGAAAATTTTGTCAATACATATTCTTATTTCTTCGAAGGGCTGGTCATTAATGGAATATCTTTATCATATGAAGAGGCAAGAGGATTCATGCAAAAACTGCTAAGATTTTCACCAAGGAATGGTTCAAAGTTTCATTTGAGTTTTTTCGTGACAAGTTTAGGGTAGCTTCCAAAAAATCACTGTAAGGGGGAGTTTGAAAATATTAAAGTAGATTTTTTGGAATCATAGTTTTCTAGTAAAGTTTCTAGAATAGTCTAGTGTAGTATTTAGGATAATCAACTTGAACAAATATCTATATGTTCTAGGTAATTCTAGGTCGAAGAATCTAGAAAAGAATAGTGTAGTCTATTTGATATTTGTATTTAGGAAAGATCTAGATATTAGATAGTGCTAGATATGTGAGAGAGATATTTATGGAAGAGCATAGAACACTCTAGATTTGTAGTATCTAGAATCATCCCTACACAAGTATAAATAGGGGATGAATTATCCATTTGTAACCAACCAAAAATAAATCCAAAACAAATCAATTCAAGTAGTCTTCTTCCAAATCCAAGTTCTCTCTTTCAGTATCTTCCTACACCTTTATAGCTCCCTCTTATTAGTTGAATCTTCCTATCATAGTTAACTATCTTGGGCTAGTAGAAAGTCTCCCCAATTACGCATTTCTTTTGTTATTCTTTATAAGATCCTTTGGGCATAGGCTTGATTTTTTATCCCCAACTCCTTACTCTACTAGACATTTTGTCCACTAACATTTCATAGTTCATTGCTAATACTCTTCAATAATCAAGTTGTTCATAGATTTCATGGAGGTTACTTAGATAGTCCTCAAGAATTTTTTTTGCCTATTCTTATAATGATCGATTTCGTCGTTACTGAAAATATCCGTGGTAAAGTTATATGAATCTCATTCATCATATGTGTCGGTATCAATTAGTAAAAGAGTTTATTTAATATTTACTAAGGTCATACAATTATCATGTACCAAAAATCTAGAATCATGATGGCACGTATCCAACCCAGAGTATTTTGCTAATATGAAGCTTAGTTGAGAGAATTTCTTCAAATTCGCAGATGGGGAAAATATGGTACTGCCAACTGTCGTGCCCTCTTCCCCTCATTTTTATAATTTTATTATTTTTATTATTAATAATTTTAGATCCTTCCCACTTAAGTTTATTCTAGTATTGACCACATAAGAAAATAAATTACAACATTGACTCATTAAATCGCTAATTAAATTAATTATCTAAAATAACTAAAACTTTAAGTAAATCATCAAAATTTATCTGGAACCTCAAGAAAATAAACTAAATATGTATATTGACTATAAAGTTCATTCCATAGCTATTGAAAATATTACTACAGTAATCCGAGGTTGTCTCGATCAAAGGTTGACCATGATCGAGCTTAGCTTTATTAAAACTCAATAACACAAATAATTTACCTAAATTATCTTTGAACACCTTAAGAATCGATACTACCCATCCTTGTAGTTAAAATTCACATCTAAAAACTACAAGAAGGGTTAAAATAAGAAAATTTTACAAAACGACTAAAAGGGGTCGTTACAACAATACTCCTAGCACAAAGTTAAGTTGAAGGTATCCTTACCAATTTAGTTTTCAGCAAAGTTTAAACTAAGATCAATTTCAAACGACCATTTTTATAGAATATAAAGTGTTGGGAGGCCCAATACCCACCAAATACTATGAGTTTTCTTTCCAAAACAACTGACCGTTTGTTAATACGCTTTCTAATTGAAATGTTATGAACGTTTTACTGAAGATTGTCCGTGGTGAAAAACTGAGGGCGACATAACAGGTTCAGGTTGCTATAGTGACGTAACAATAGTTTATCACATTTTTTTGATGGGTTTCTGCTCCCAAACTTTAAAATTTCATTCATAAGCCCTAGATAGATGGTTTTCTCTTGATTTGGATGAAAATTCTTTGTTGAGGTAAGATTTTTACTTCTTTTTAACATTGATTAATCTATTTATCTTTTAGAATCACTAAATAAGGAATCTGTGGTGAAATTCTTGTAAGTTTAGAATCCTAGGTTCATGAAATTATAGGGTAAACCCATGGGTATATGTATTTTCACCTAGAATTGATTTTAGATTTTGAATTAACTCTACCTAATATGAAATTGTGGTTCCAAGACATGAAAGTTGATAGTTTTGGACTTTGAATTCAATAAAGTTGAGACCTTTAGCTTTAAAACTCCATTAATAGAGTTGGGTTGAGCTTTATAGAACTAATTTGATGCGTAATTGATTGTTGGGTAATTTTGTAGGCCATGAACAAGGGTAAAATTAGTGAGTTTTAATTCTTAAGGCTTTTTTTTAAAGAGTAGTTTATTAACTACCCCTATAATTATTGTTTATTAGATGATTTAGCCTTCAGAAACATGAAGAAGAAGGAACACCATCAATGGCATAGCTTATTTATTGTAGCAGCTTGGTTTTTAGGTAGGTTATGATTTATGAGTAGTAGCTTGTGGTTTGTAATCGTATCCAGAATATAGATTTGATGTGAGAAATCATGCTTAGATCCGCAGGTATGGATTTTGGATGAATAAAATATGAATTTAATATAATAAAAGCCTAAACATGTGTTATTATGTTAATGTATGTATCCTTGATGGGTGTTTGGTATTTGTATGAATCCATGGTGAATTGTAATGAATTATGTGAATATAGAAAATGATAAGTAGATTATGGGAGCTTATAATCTAATGATTCATCTTTAATACCTTAAAAAAGATGAACTTGTTAGTATGTGTATTTGGAACATGAAATATTCTTAACAGATTATAGTTATGAGAATGGATTATGATAAGAGGTGGTGACATAACTTAAGAGCCTAAAGTCAAGTTATGCTAGGGATTAGAAAGTAAAAGGTATAAAAATGGTGATCTTAGGTGTATTTATACACCTAGGTATCATTATCTATGCGTGTTTCGCTTGATTTTGAAGATAATTTGGTATTATTAATGAAGTATAATATGCTCTTTGTGTATTTGTGTGCTTAAGTGCATGTTTAGAGTGTTTAAGGTGCAACAGAAAAAGTCAAGTCAAAAGGATCAAATAGAGTTTAGACGATGAAATTAGTTAGGCTAGCCTAAGTTATGATTGTTCTAGTGTACTTTGATGAGATCTATTGTATTGTGTGGCCTAATATAAGATGTTGTAGGATACCATTTAGCAACCGTGGAAGCTAAATGAATCCTACACATAAGCCACAAGGAGTGGGGAAATAAGGAACTAGTAGACGAGAAGCATAGGACAAAGTTTGGAAGAGATTTCACCTTGTGGAGGTAGCAAAGTGACACACCTCCTCAGGCTAGGTTCTATTTCCTATGTCTTATGACAGGCCATGCGACGCACCTCTCTTGGACATGACATAGGCCATTCGATACAACCTCCTCAAAATGACTAAAAAATGGTCTTTTACTTGGTTAAGTTGATGGCAAAGTGGTCAATGCTTAGATTTTATATGGGAAAGCTTATGAATGACCTAAAGGACTATATAAGGAGTACTTATCCACAATTATAAGGAAACTTTTGAAACAACACACGTTTTGAGAGAGAAGAAGGCATCAAGGGATCTACGCGAGGGTTTTTCTTCCCTTAACTTCTAGTTTTCTTGTAGTTTTACTTATGAATTTATTAATGGTGATTCTTTGTAAGAATACGAGTACCTAAAAACCCTCTTTATAGGGCTTAGGCTACAAACATGATTGTTTAACATACATTCAAATTGGTTAAAGTTAAATTTCATATTTGGTTGTTCTTATATTCTTGTACTTACTATTCTATTAATTCACGACCTTTAGAATACATCTATATTTATTTGTGAGGCTAGAAGGGGTAAAATTATATTTGAATATGGAACATAAGGAATGGATTCTTGTATTTTAGATGAATTAAAGATAAGATTCACAATTAGGATAGAAATATACCAAAGTTGCTCCGTTTGGCTCAAATATGAAATGAAATATAATTACATTTGAATTAGTTCCCATATCCCTACTCAACAATATATTTGTGAGGCCAATTTTAATAGATCATTAGAGGATCGAAAGACCATATTATTGATATTAACTCGTGAATCAACAACCAAAATAGATAACTTAACTAATGAGATTGTATTGCTTTACTTGTTGTTCAAGATGCCTTGACCATAGAACTCTCTGAATTATTGTTTACAACACTTTTAATTTCTGTTATTGTTCATTGTTACTTTTATCATAATTAAACTCAAGCTCTCTTTAGTTAAAAATTGCACTCGTTTAACTTTAATAGTAATACTTTAACTGGAATGTCTGCTAAACACCAAGTCCCTTTGGTATCCATATTCAGCTCGCAAGAGCTACTTTATTACTTGCAGACCACATACACTTATGTGTGCAGTTGGAGGCAATAAGTTTTTTCCTCCATCATCGGGGATTTAAAAAATTAGCAACCTTTTAATTTTTAGTTTTACTATTTTGTTTTATAAGTGCTAAAAACTTCGTCTTAGCTACTAATTTTGCAGGTACAAGTTTGAATCTTGAGCAAGCTGGCAAGGTAGAGGAAATTGGTTGAACTACATCGCAAACTTTAGTGATGCTTGCACCAATTAAAGAGAGAAGCAACCTTTTCTATCTAATCCCATAAGTTCAACAAGGCGAGACCATTCCTACTAAATTAAGTGATGAACAACCAACCTGCATGACAGTGTACAAAGTGGAAATCCCCCTCACAACTAATGTAATCTCTAGTATCTGCAGATCAAATCCAAAAGGTTGAGTTGACATTGGTGCAATTGTTGCACATAAGCGGGTAGTAGGCTTGTCACATGAGGACCATAGGTTCATCAATAAAATTTTCTAAAGATTAGTGACACATTCATTCGCGCAGGACGCTTCCTATACACTTGCCTAGCAATAACTCTCTCACCCATGGGGGTAGAAACAGAGAAGGTCTTAGGGAGATATTCAGAACCTACCCCAAAATTTATAGCAACCAGTGGAGTTACATAATAGAGATTTGATCCTGGTTCTAATAGCATATATACATCAAATTGATAGGCATGAATTATACCAGTGACAAAATCTAGTGAACTCTCCTTCTCTTGATGGGATGGTGAAGAATAAAATCAATTTTAGCACTGACCACTACCGGTACTAGATGATGTGCCCTGTGGAGGAATTGGGAAGCCTAACTGAGCTGCTGGATTAGTATCCTGAGTCTGAGGATGAGCATCTCTACTTCCTTGCTTAGCATATGGATACTCCTTGATCCTATGGCCCAACTTGCCACAACCATAGTAACCCCTTTTGCGCATCAAAAACTCACCGAGATGGGTTTTGCCACACTTTGCACATGTCGGGTAATTGGGCCTCCCGATTACACCGTTCTGAGACCTGGAATTCAAAGTTCTGCCCCACTAATCCTGCCTGGTCCTGGGTGTAAAAGAACTGGTTAAAGATAGCGCAGACATAGATGAATGACCCTAAAATTGTGAACAGTTTCCCCCTCTAAACCTTGACTGACTATACTCAAATTATCTAGTCCTAACTCTCTTATTTATTTATTTTTTTCCTTTAACTTTTATGCCTCAATCTGGTGAGCATGAGTCATCAACCGAGCAATATCTATGCCTCCAATCAGCATGACAGTCCTACACTTCTTGACCAATAAATTAGATACCCAGTAACAAACTCGCTCATACGATCTTTAGAGTCATATAACAACTCGGGAGCATACTTAAACAACTGAGTGAACTTAAGGTAGTACTCTTTCACTGCTATAGAGCCCTGTCTCATGTTCATGAACTCCTCCAACTTAGTCTCCCTTATCTCACATGAAAAGAAACTATCTAGAAAAGCACTTTGTAATACTTTCCAACTCATAGGAGCTCCATTCTCAACCCTACCATCCTTCCAAATAATGACCCAATCATAAGCAACATCCTTCAGCCTATAGGATTCCATATCGACACCCTCCTATTTAGTAACATGCATAATCTGAGTAATCTTTCTCACCTCATCAATAAAGAGTTAAGGATCCTCATCCACCTTTGACCCATGGAACTCAGGTGGATTCATCCTCATAAAGTCTCAAATTCGGGTTGTAGCTAAATTACCATTTTGTTAAAATGGGACCACTGCCTATTAGTTTTCCTGAATATTAGCATTCACATCTTGGGCCTACGCTTGAAAGATAGCTCAAAATTTAGCAAGAAGATACATTCTCATTTAAAGGGTCTGCGTACAGGGGTGGTTGATCATTGTTACTGCATGCGTTGGCTCAGCAAGGAGGCATATTATGTCACGTAAAATCACGAGTTAAGAAAAATGGATAAAATTGTAAGCATGATAGATTATGAAAGAATAATGATTCCTAACTTGTTCTGTAGACTTCTGCTCATAAATGTGGTGTGCTTCACATTCATGATCAAGACTCTATGTAACACGGCTTATTCGACTCCCTAGGAATCTTTAAACCTTAGGCTCTAATACCAATTTTGTAACGCCTCGAAAGTATCCTTTGGACATCACACGGTGCTTAAGACTAGTAATAACCCTAAGCTAACTCATGATATCTATTCAGCTTGAATCTTTCATGACAAGTAAACTAACATGTATAGAAAAGAAAGATAAACCATTCCATAACTTAATATGAATACTTTACTTCAGAAACCTTAAACAAATTCTTGAACTTAGAATATAAACAGTATGACAAGCCTTTACTAAAGACTAGAGAGCTATTGGGACAGACCCCCAGCTGACTCAAACTTAAACAGAATTCAAATATCTAAAATAACTTACAAAAATTAACAAGAGTCTGTTAAGCTGGGTCCTCGGACTATGAGGACTCACCAAATACCAAAATATAGGTGGTGATGGCCGTAGTCAATTGTGTTGCTGGAAACGAGCACTAGAACTTACGCTATAAGACAATATAGCACATAGACATATATATGGGTCAGTACTTCTAGAATGTACTAAGTATGTAGGGGTGAATGCATATGTAAAACATGAATCAAATATATATATGTTCACTTTCAAATGATGCATGCTGAGTGAATGACTCACCTTAGGCTTGAGTATAAACAATAATTGCAAGATCATAAAACATGGATAATGAAGCATAAGAGTAAACTTAGTGAACCAGAACACTTAGTTTCTAAAATCTTTACTTTTAGTCTTTCTTTTGGGAGATTCTTCTAACCGACATAAATTATATGAGCTACCATGGAGTCCAACATATTATCCACACCAGGGAGAGCTGTTCTACCCTTGCCATCAAAATAGAACCTTAACTTAAGTGATCACTATAATTCACTAATATTAGAAAAAAACTTAACCTATGGTGGCTCGTAGTTTCTAGGAATTTAGATACACTCATTCGTATTCTTCTCGGTGCTAAATATTACTCCCAAAGTACATATATGCTCATACTTAAGAAATCCGCCTTAAAATAGCATAAGGTTTTAAAGAATAAAAATCAATTATGCTTCTCTTTACTTTAAATCATATTCAAGATGAACAAGTTGTGGATTTCGTGTCTTATATTTCGATTAAAAGATTGAGATTTTCCTTAAATCATGTATAGGACACATCAATGAAGCATGAGAGCATAAACTTCTTGTAAATTTAGTACTTATACTTAGGGCTTGGAATTCATGCTTTACTTTATAGAAATTCATAACAAAATATTATGCCCAATTTTCACCTTAAAATTATTCAACAATGTCCCAGTCAAGATTTACAAGTCAAAACATGTATATATGTAAACCTTGATATAATTAAAGCTTTCTATCTCATGGTAATGTCATACTTCAAGAATATTGCTATTTGGGTATGAACCCTAATTCAAAATAGGTAAATCAAATCTTAAAATCATGTTTTTGGGACATAAGAATGAAAGAATAAATTTGTTCATAAACACCACATACTTGAAATTGCTTGATTTGTGAAGAAGGCTTGAATTTTTTAGACTTAGAAGATGACTTGGTGGGAAAATCCTAATCTTGGTGTTCTTGAAGATGGGAGGAGGAAACTGTTGTTAATTGACTGAAAGTAGAGAAAAATAATGCTCCTTTTTAGGTTATAAGTCGTGGGTTGGGAGTTATAAGAGTGGAAAAAATCAAAAGGCCCTTTAACTAAACATTACAGAAATTGATCGCTAGTCTATACGAGTCAACCATACGACTCGTATGGTAAAGGTACAAGTTATCCTGGTGACTTGTAAGCTTGGTAGGATTAAATATGGTATTCACTGGTCAACATACGAGTTTAAACCTACGACTAGTAACATCACCATACGACTTATAGTCTACCACTCATAACTTGGACAGAAACTTAGATAACCTAGGTTGTTACCCTTAGAACCCTCTTCATACAACTTATATAGTGATCTTACGACTCTAAGGGTTGAGTCATACCTAAAACAGAATGCCAACCATCTCATACTATTTTGCATACGACTATAACATACTACTCATATGTTGTATGTATGATGCAAGAAAATGAGTCGTATGATGCACAGAAGCCTTCAGACACAGGGTAATTCATATATAAGGATCTAGAGGACTTTAGGTCTTGCAAATTTTAAGTGTTGAATTATCTTATATCTCTTATTTTAGTTGTTGTCACCTTATTTCTCACCCTTTTCTCTATATATATTGCACAATTAAAATTCCTCATGATTGCCCAGGGGCCATTACTTTAACTTCTTATATTAATAATATCTTGCTGCAACTTAATTCTCATCCTTTGATCATTAAATATATATACAATAGTTAAAGCCATCCTTATTCCAGTTACCATATGAAGAACTACACTATGAATCATTTTTTCTATTACTGTTTTTATGTCAATTGTGAAAATCATTAGTTTCCACACCATCTATACTCTATCCCCAGGGTGAACATTAAGATTTATTGTAAAATACCATCTATAACACAAGGTAGAGCAACTTGTTGAGCTTTACTCCTTTTTAACCTTATTTTTAGGATTCTAACAAAATTATAAGAACAATTGCACTTTTTTTGTTTATCAATATTGGTAAGACCCCTAAAGTTCTAAAATCCAATGTTATCCACTAGGTATGGTAGTATTCCCACCCCCAATATGCCCAAGGTTTATACCATTTTGTCCTTTTACTAAACTTTTTGGTCCCTAGTTTTTTTATGTCTTCTTTACCAGAATAGCAAGTGTATTACTAGTGTTAGTCTAATGTTGGTGCTCCGACATAGTTTGAGGCCTTTTTGTCACTTTCTTTCTCTATGTTTTCTTACCTATTTGTATTGTTACTTTCCTCTTTTTATTATTCTCAGGTACCTCTTGTTGCTTTTGCTTCCTATAACCGTTGTCTTCTCATTTATCTCCTCTCATTGTTGTTTGTTCCGTACTTTGATTTCTTGCCCAAAATTCTTATAATTTGTACATAGTATAGGTTTCAATTTGTACACCAAGTTTTTTTTTACAATTTTTCCTATTTTATTTTCAAGTACCACTTCACTTGGATATTCTTGATGTAATGGTATCTCTACCAAAACCCTTACAAATGTCAGTATTTCCTTATTTATTGTTACTTGATCAACATTCAACGGAGTTCCACTAGGCCTATTATCTTAGTCAATTCATTCTTTCCCAATATTTTACATCCAGACCCATAAGTCATATCCATATTGGCACTTTATCTGTCTTCTCCTTAGTAACATAAACATCTACCTTTTATGGCTTCACCACTACTAGTTTTTTCTTAAACATCCTAATCAGTCCTCTATTTCTTGTTCCCTATTAGTTGCATGTTGGAACCACACTAGAAACACACCTTATTAATTTGTGTTACTTCCCAAATTCATTTGAAGTATTCATCCATGACCACCTATGGTGGATTGGATCCCATGGCATAGTAGATGACTAAATTAGACTAATATTTTATCTCATTTTGTACATCATCCATAGTTATTTTCATATTTTTTCATGACATAGTAGATGAGTATACTCTTTTAGTCACGGTTTGAGTCCATGCACCTATCATATTCAGATACACATCTCTTCGATATGGGATGGAGAAAGATGTTGGATTGATAATATAAATTCTAAGTAAGACCCGATGAAGGTTATAATATTTATATTATGCATATATGCTTATTGATAATGCGATATTGATGATGAGGATAAATTGTGAAAGTATACTCTACCTTGCTTTTTTTTATGATGATATAATAATCCCTGGAAAGGTTGAAGGATGTTATGATGATATAATGATACTTGACAAGGTCGGAGGATATTATGATGATGTGATGATACACGACAAGGACATAGGATATTATGATGATGTGATGGTACCCGATAAGACCGAAAGGTGTTATGATGATGATATTGATACTCGTCAAGGTCGAAGGATGATTATATTAATGTGCCTATGTGCATATCTACCAATTTGAGTCTGGCTTGCCCTATGTATGGTATATATATATATATACTCGTCAAAGTTGGAGAATGAGGAGGAGGAGAATGACTATGACAGTGATGGTTATGGTTATGATGTTGGTATTATGATATTGTGGATTCTGTTGCATTTATACTTCCATGTGCATCTCCTATCACCAATATACACCTATGTCTATCAGCTCGTATGAAAGGGTTACATAGATATGGGTGATGACTATGCCTTGTGTTATTGTATGCTGATTAAACCTTTCGAGTCTGGGACGGTGGGGGGTACACATAGTCTTGACTAGGTATTTGATTTTCCGGAATAGCCGGTTACTCCCATTGTTATTGATATTGTTATTATCATTGTTATGATCATTTTTATATCTACCTTATGATATATCGGTTATATATTCGTTATCGAGATTTGAGGTATGATTCTGGCCTTTGCTATCCTACAATTTCATTATTATGCATGATCAATTCATGATGAGACATATGGATTAGAAACCTTGAGCATGTTATATATATATATATATATATATATATATATATATATATATATATATATATATATATATATATATATATATATATGTAGCTTTGGTATTACTGTATATCCCTTCCTTCATATGTTTAGATTGTATATTCATTCCTTGGCCTTATATATTGCTATATGTTCTCCTTTCGCCCTTTACTCATATATTGATCGGGGATATACGGTATAGTGTTAAGATTTCTGAGTATGGCTGGAATAAGGTAGTTCATCCTTGATACTTTCCTAGCATTATTATGTTAGTCTCCTGGACATCAGCATAATAGATTATCCTTATTATCTCATTGGCTATTTTATGCGGTTGTTGAACATTCGTTGTAGTTTCCTCCATAGTCTTAACAAAAATAATAAGGATAAAAATAAAAATATATTAGAAAAAATATCATTAATTGTCATGTGTGATAATCTTGCTTA
Source organism: Capsicum annuum (assembly GCF_002878395.1). Classification (NCBI taxonomy): domain Eukaryota; kingdom Viridiplantae; phylum Streptophyta; class Magnoliopsida; order Solanales; family Solanaceae; genus Capsicum; species Capsicum annuum. The sequence goes on along the minus strand of NC_061122.1, from coordinate 104,274,944 downwards.
ATTAAAAAAAGTGAAATGCCTCAAATATCATTGTGAAGACTTTAACACTCTTCTTTACGCTTCATTAAAACACTCTCATTTAGACAAAATCGTCTTTTTACTATTTTTTAAAATTATAATTATACATAAATACGAATAATATATATTTTTTAAAAAAATAAAAAATCACCATTATTAAAAAAGTCCTAATTATAGTACCTTATATTTGGAAAATAAATACAATCTCTACTATATTTTCTTTAGGATTTCAATTAATTTATAATTGTATATTACTTCTCACGTTCTTTTCCTAAGTTTTAGGATTTCAATTAGCTTAGAATTGTATATTCTACAAATCCTTTCCTTAGTTGAATTAAATATCACAATTAAAATACCCCATATTAAATATTTTTACTGCATTCTTTCTCCTTTTTTTTAGTTCTCTATTTTGTCGGATGACTTTTTATTTAAAAAAATGGCTTCATTGGTTTACCTAGATGGTGATGGTGAGCGAAAAGGTGCATAATCTGTGAATTTTTATGAAAGAAAATTATCATATTGTTTTATTGTAGTTTACATATCATAGATGATGTTGGTTGACCTTGAGGATTTTTTATGTAAAGGTTAATTTTAATTGCATTGTTTTGATATCTTTATTATTGTATTATTTTATTTTAATTTACAGATAGTCGATTAATGTTGGTCGACTTTGATGAATTTTTTTAGGTAAAGGTTAGGTTTAACTATATTGTTTTAATATCTCTATTATTGTATTATTTTGTGGTAGTTTACAGGTTGTAGATGGTAATTTACAGGTTGTAGATGAATGTTGATCAACTTTGAGGAATTTTTGTGTGTAAAGGTTAGGTTTAATTGTATTGTTCTGATATTTTTTTTTATCGTATTATTTCATTATAGTTTACAGGTGGTAGATAAATATCAATTGGCTTTGAAATTTTTTTTAGGTAAAAATTAAGTTTAATTGTATTGTTTTGATATCTCTAATTTGAGAATTTTTTGTGTGTAAAGGTTAGGTTCAGATGTACTGTTTTGATATCTCTATTATCATATTATTTTGTTGTAGTTTACAGGTGGTAGATGAATGTTCATTGGCTTTGAGAAATTTATGTGTAAAGGTTAGATTTAATTATATTGTTTTCATATGTCTAGTACTATAATTAATATATATATATATATATATATATATATATATATATATATATATATATTTATTTATTATATTTATTAGTTATTTAGAGGACATATACGCTTTTGGTTTTTAATTTTTTTTGTTTCTTATCTAATAATTGTTTACCAATTGAAATTCATTATATTTCTGTGTCTTTCTTAATTACTATTATTGGACAGAAAAAAAATTCATCCCATGTTTGGTATTTATTTTGAAGTTCGACTAATAGTCTATTTGGCCAAACTTCTGAAATCAACTTATTTTAAAAAATAATTTTTTTACAAGTGCTTTTCAAAAAAAAAAAAAAACTTTCGGTGAGAAGCAATTTATGTTTAGCCAATAAATTTTTAAAACAGTTTGATTTGACCAATATTTAGTATTTGACCAAGCTTTTTTAAAGTGTTAAGTGTATTTTTCTCAAAAATGTTTTTCAAATAAGTGTTTTTAAGGAAGAACAACTTTTTTTAAAATTATGAAAAAATGTTTTTCTACTCCCCAAAAGCATTTATTTTCTTTTAAAAGTTTGGTCAAACACCTCACTTTTGAGGAAAAAAATAATAAATTTAGTCAAACAGACTATAAATCTGAATTTGCCGTGGAAAATTTCGGTGGGATGGGGAGGGGGGTGGAGGTAGGGTGTTAAAACACTCTCTAATAAAGGTGACCTCGTCACCCATGAAAACTCGAATTTAAAATTTTTAATTACAAATGGAATACTAATTATCACGTCATCGCAACTTTTATTATCGGTTATTATTGGATCACATTTTGGCACAACTCTTGGCTAGCATATTAGACATTTTGTGCCAAAAAGTGAAAGGTGAGAGTTTGAGAGTTTTCAATTTTCACATATTATAGAAGAAAAAAAATGGGTACTATTTCTTCTTCCTCCCGTTTTTTCCTCTCTTTGGTCTGTTTCAAAATAAAATAAAAGGGTGTTAGGAAAATAGGTGGATTTTGACTAAAAGTTGGTGATGTGGTCGACCGACTTCTCTTCTCCAGAATATAAAGAAAAGTTTTCGATTCTCATTGTGAATACGTGAGAAAGGTTGTTGGATAATTTATCTCTAACTAATCTTATATTGTCACCTTTTCTTCGTAACAGATATCAATTAACTTTTATGGGATATTTGTCGCCTTTTATCAATACCAATATCAATAGATATTTTGTAATTATGTTCATTAATTAAGGCTATAACATATATAAAGAAATTAATCGTGACATATTCAATGTGATTACATAAAGTGGATCAATCTGTGAAAGGTATAATATACGCAAACCCTATTCCTATTCTGGAGGAAGGGAGGTTGCTTGTTTCTGGTAGATCTTCGGCTCGAGATAAAATAGTTCAAAGCAGATTGAAAAAAGTCTTGACAAAATACTATAGAAAGTATGATAATGCATTCTAAATATTAACTATATATAACAAAATGATATGATAATCGAAAGTACACCAAAAACAATAAATAGTAACAGAAATAATCTAATGTTTATTTTTTCTTAATGACTGATAAAATTTAAACATGAGATCTCATTATTCTCAATTTACTTGGTGGACTGCTACGTCACACTCCTGAATGTGTATATTCTTTTATGGACCACCGCTTAATGAGTTTATCCCGCTATATGCTAATAAATTGGTAAGATTAATTATTCAATTAATGAGGCAGGATAGTCGATTTCATGAAATATTTCAATCCATCTATTCATGTTCTCTCATTTCACATACTAAACAACTCCTTTGAGAGATTAATGACTGGGCACAAGATCGGTGCATGGGGGATGGTTGTTAGGTTGTAGTTGGGGGTTAGGTATATATGAATATCCATGTATTCATCACCTCTTTCATCAATTCATCATTTCAACTCAATTACTATTATATTACTTCCTCCATTTTATAAAAAATGAACTGTTGAATTTTGACACATATATTAAGAAAAAATTATTAAAGACATAAATTTAACACAACATTTTATTTTTACCCTCCCCCCTCCCCCAAAAAAACAAGTTGACCTTGTAATACCTTTTCAAAAGTTAATTAATTGTCAAATTATAAGGAAAAATTTGAAAAAAAATTCAATTATTCATTTATTTTAAAATACCAATAAATACCCTAATAATTCATTTATTTCGACAAGGGGAGAGTAGCATTTCTTTCTTTTTTTCTAACATCTTCCATGGCGTCATCGTATGCTGTCTTTTTTGTTCTTTTTGACCGTACTTAGTCAAAGCTAGTAAGTTATTAAGATTTTTTTTCAACAACAAAAAAAAACAAATAAGGCAAAGAGAGTGTTTCTTTTTTCCATGAATGAAGTCTTTACGTTTGTCCAAGTGTTCATTTGTAAAACTGTTAATTACTCAAAGGTTTTATAATTATTAATATCATGTACCATATATAATGTAAATATTAAGAGACATATTTGTTAATTAATTAACATGTCAGCGCTTTGGGCGGTCATAACAAATATTTTTCCGAGACAATCATTTTATAAATTAGTTCATACCAAAAAAAAATAAAATATGACTAATACTTAATTAAAGATTAAGAGTGTTAATTCATATGTTTCTGTTTGTAGTATATAATTTTCTTATGATTTTGTGGGGGGGAAAAAACACATTACACTATATCTCGAAACTCAATCAGTTTATATGAAGAACTACTAAAATTAAACTTTTTTTTTTATATTGTTCCTCAATATGATCCATTTAACACAAGATTATACATATTAGATCCATAATCTACTTTTAAAGAGCCTTTTATTTTTGAGTTAAAATCGTTTATACCTCCGAACTTTGCTATAAAAATTAAACACCCCTCAACTTTGAACAATAATCATTCTCCCTTCTTTTAATTTTTTATGATTAAAATTGTTGTGTCTCTCTTAGCCTGTGGCAACAAGAGAAGAAGTTACTATATGGCAAACACAAAAGTAATGATCCATCAACCGATTGAAACTTCTGATGGTAAAACATATATGTGTATATGTTTATGCTTACATTATTATATGAAAGTGTGAAAGATTTTTAAAAAGTGATTTGAACTTTTATACTTTATTAAAAGTCTTCGCAATGGGCAAAATCATTTAATTTTAAATAATTAAACGTTACATGTGCAAGGCACGTGCGGTTAAACTAAAAATTTAATCACAACATTAAAAAATTAAATAAGAAAAAGAAGGGAGAATGATTATTGTTCAAAGTTGAGGAAGGGGTTGATTTTCACTACAAAGTTCGGGGGATAAATGATTTTAACCCTTTATTTTTAAAAAACTATTATGTGCAAGTTAAAATATTAAAAACAACAAAAACTTGTCAATAATTATGCAAAGCAAATAACAACTTATGTATTTTCTAATCAAATAGAAAAAAAATTACAAACCCATAATAATAATGCTAAAGAACATTGACATTAATATCACAAAAAACAACTCCTTATCAAATTTTATCACCATTTCTAAATTATTTTAAGAAAAAAAGCTTAGATATGCCATCAAACTTTGAGAAAACGCTCATCTATGCCACCAGTTTAAAGTTTGACTCATTCATACAATTGTCGTTACAAAAAAAATTCATTCATGCCATTTTTTACAGTCTAGTTTGGTGTTTTTTTGGCAAAATCATTTTGTACACGCGGTCAACAATAATTCGTCCACGTTATTAATTAAATGAGCCAAAAATATTTTAAGAGAAATGCTCAAATATTCCATTAAACTATCAGAAATGGTTCATTTATGTCATCAGTTAAAAGTTCAGCTCATTCTTACCATCGGCGTTATAAAATCAGCTCATTCAAACAATTACTTTTTAACTGTGAGTTTTCAAAAACAGCTTTGCGACGTGGCCTTTTATTAAAGGTACATGTCATTAATTAAAATAAATCTATATTAATTTTAAAATATCTAAAAATTAGTTATATCCTTTGGGAGAAAAATAGTCATTAGTGTATGTTCTTTGACTGTTTGTTGTTGATTCTAAATCATTATAAATATTACGCTTAACAGAAGCCTCAAAAGTTCTATCCTACAGTAACATTTTTTTTATCCTACAGTAACTGATTAGTTGTAGTTCTAGTGACTCTAATATATACTCCAAAATTGCAAGAAAAGAAGCCAATAAACGATTAGGGCAAGTAAGAAAAAGAAGGAGGTGCACCAATATAGAACTTTTCCATTCTCCCATGACAAATTAGGAGAACATACATTGTTGAAAAATCCATTTCAAATAACAACTTAAAAAAAGTCGTCTATTTCAATTATTCCGCATTTATATGGGATAACTTATTCCATCACTATGATATAAATGGTGGGACAAATAATCCCGATATCGACTAATTTCAGATATTTTAAAATTAATATAGATTTATTTTAATTAATGACATGGACCTTTAATAAAAGGATACATGACCAAATTGTGTTTGAAAATCCACTGTTAAAAAGTAATTGCATGGATGAGCTGATTTTATAATGGTGATGCACGAATGAGTCAAACTTTTGATTGATGGTATGAATGAGGTATTTCTGATAGTTCAATAACATATTTAAGCCTTTTTTCTTATTTTAATTAATGACATGGACCTCTAATGAAAGGCCACATGACAAAAACTATTTTAAAAAATCTATCGTTAAAAAGTAATGGCATGGATGAACTAATTTTATAATGGCGATGACATGAATGAGTTAACCTTTTAACTGATTACATAAGTGGGTCCTTTCTAATAGTTGAATGACATATTTAAGTCTTTTTTCTTATTTTAATTATCAAGGGAAAAAAATTAATAACGATTGAATAATAAACAATGAATACTCCCTTCGTTTAAAAAAGAATGACCTATTTTTCTTTTTAGTCCGTTTAAAAAAGAATGACCCCTTTCTTTTTTTGACAATACTTTAATTTCAACTTTTCTCATGGCATGTTTAGGACCACAAGATTAAAAGACATTTTGGTACACTTGACACAACTTTAATTTAAGGCCACAAGATTCAAAAGTCTTCTTTATTTTCTTAAACTTTGTGCCAAGTTAAAGTAGGTTATTCTTTTTGAAACGGAGGAAGTATCATTTATCTATTGAGGAGTAATCAGAATTACTAAAGGGTAATTATATAAAGATTTAGTGAGGTGGTTTTAGACTTTTCAATTGTGGCATGTAATTTCTTTTTAAAAAAATTCACCATAAATTTGGGAAAGAGCATCAATTAAAAAAAAGAGGACAAAAAAAATAGTAGAACTCTTATTATGTAAAAGATGTCACATCACGTCTCTAAACAATAAAGACATGTCAATAACAATACAAAGCAAATAACAACTTATTTATTTTCTAACCAAATAAAAAATAAAATTACAAACTAATAATAATAATAATAATAATAATAATAATGATGATGATGAATAACATCAATATTAATATTCCAACAAACAACTCATTACAAAATCATGTCACCATTTAAAAATTATTTTAATTATCAAAGAATAAAAAATAAATCGCGATTAAATAATAAATAATGAATATCATTTCTCTTTTGAAGAGTTATAAAAATTATTAAAGGGTAATTATGTAGAGCTAGACCTAATGAGACCTAGATAAATGATACTTCTAAATAGAATTGAAATTCCCATTTTTTTGAATCTGAAAATTAAATAAGATCAAAAGTTAGGATAAAAATGTTCATATTTTAATTTCATGCTTCCCAATAAATAATTATAGAAGCAATCTTGATAAACTCTAAGGAATATGAATATTTGCTTGCATCGAAATAAATATTAAGAAACTTTAAAAATGTAGATTTGCAAGTCTCAAATAAATTTTAAGTTAATTTATGTACCAAATTGATTGAATCTCAAATTCAATGCTCCTTCACCGTCTTTTGAAGAATGTGCTCTCCATCTTACACTATTTTTAATAGATCAATACAACAGAAATGTCGAACAAAAGTTATTCAACAAAATAGAGCCTAAAGAAAATAGTACATATTATATACACAACTCTCTATGCTACATCATCTTCAAAACATAATACCCTCAACTAACAGTGAAGAAAATCATAAATAATCTATTAAACAATTATACTAGAAATAGTTTTTAAAAAACAATAATTACGATAACAGATAACATGTTAAAGTTGATTTTCATAATTTTACTTACGAGTCATTTCTTTTTTTCCTCATCTTCCATTGATCCATTTTCATTCCTCCAGTTAGGAGTGGGCGTTCGGTACTTCGATTCGGGTTTAATTTTTTTATTTTATTTTTTTTGGTTTTTGATTTTGAAATTATAAGAACCGAACTGAATTTGTTCGGTTCGGTTCGATTTATATAATTTTTGGTTCGATTTTATTGCGGTTTAATAATTTCGGTTTTTCAATTTTGAGCCTGTTTAATGAGCTACGTTATATTTATAAATAGGGCTACTGGGCAGCCAGACAGGTATAAAACTAATAAGTAATAACACTAGTTTACAAATTGAAGGAATGGAGATGATTAGGTATATACATAAAAGAAAATATGTACATGGACAAATCAGTATAATATCTGTGAGTGACTAATTTCACTCCCAAGTAAAGCCTTGAAGAAGTAAACAAACAAAGTTCTCTAAGTTACTTATTGCTTTGGACAGTAATCCTGCAAACATCATTTGATCGCTAGAAGTTTAACACCTGACCGCTTTGAACAATTGAACCGCAACAATTAACTGTGAAACAAAAATAACTATATATTCAACAGCAAGCTATCATAATGCGTAAAACAACTTTAACACTTGACATATTAGAAGTTTTCCTAATCAAATTATGACTTATTATTAGCTACAGAATGCTCAAGACTGGAGATACATAGAGAACTCGTCTCCCATAACACATGTTAACAATATGGTTTTTGTATAGTGAAAGGGAAAAGTATACTTAAATCTGATAAGTTATCCAACCTTTATCTCTTGACAGATCATTTAGAAATTGTCTAAATGGATTACAAACCTACAAATCCTTTAGACTAGAGAAATCAAACTGAAGGACCAACACAGACATTAAATAATATATATAGACTTGTACTATTCAAACAACAACATTTATGAAAACAACAAAGGAAATATATTGTTCATTTCATGAAAGTTGGGACCTATTTCTATCAACATTACAATTTACAGAAGCAGTCACATAGAAACGGTTAACACATAATCTGTAAATACATTAGAAGGACATTGTGTAAACACAAAATCTTTAAACACGATACTAATCTCACACAGAATGACAGAAACAATAGTAGTCAGTCAGTCACACACAACTCACTAATGCAGAAACAAGCTCACAGGCTACACACAATGCAGAAATAGGCTTACAGGCCACTCATTGCTCCTGCGTTCCCCTTCATTGAGTTCTTAAGAGAATGAATTTAGGAATTAGGGTTCTTGCCTTGGCTTCTTGATGAATAATGAACGATTAAGAGTAGTAGTCCTTTAGGAATTTAGGAATTAGGTTTCTTTACCTTCTGGAATGAAATCAATTTACTGATTTAGGGCCTTTTGGAATATATATTAATTTAATAATATAGATATAGTGTATATTATTATATTATATAAAGGGCCCTCTTAAAAGTTAAATATATATTATTATATTATATATATTATATAATTAAAAAAGTATATTAGAAATTTTGATTTAAATCAAAAAAATGACAAACTGAACTCGAAAAATCGAACTGATTCTATTCGGTTCGGTATTTTAGTTTTTTGGTATTTATGCCTACCCCTACCTCCTCCAGTACTTCTTTTTATATATCCTACAATGAACAATCAAAGCATAGAGTAACATTTTAAAGGGAAAAATAATGAAAGTAATGAATCATGAAATGTTTTATACACATGGATGTTATAAAAGTGATGGAAAGGATACCAAAAGAATGATATTAAGAAATCTAATTAAGAGGATAATTACAATGGGAGGTGAAAAGTTGATTAATTGAATCTAAATTTTTTTTTTTCTATTTAAAATAAAATAAATAATAATAAAGAGAAAAAAGTTCAAAAATTGAAACAAAAGATAAATGTGAAAGGAGGTCATAGAGAGGTACCATATCACATTATCTATGACTCTCCTTTATATATATATATATATATATATTGATTACTCGTGGGTTTATGAGCTACTCATTAAATAGTCAAATTTTAACAAGTATTAATTATACATAGCCGTTTCAAACTTATTGGTGTTACATCAAGTTAATGAAGTTAACCTCAAACAATTAAAAATTATAGGTTGATACGCCCAAACAACAACTTCTTCTGCAGAAGTGTAAGCGCTCGTCATCAAATATATAATCCAAAGAAGGTTGGGGTCGAATCCCACAGGCAATAGAGTGCTAATTAAGTTGTATGCAGATTACTTGACTTTTAATCATATATTTCCACAAAATAAAGGGGGTTTGATTCCAAGGATAATTTAGCGATTTCAATTTAAAAACAATGAGACAATTCTTGTAATGTTTGAACACAGAAAAATGGTAAACTAAGGTTATGTTCGATCACTTTGGTATTTCAACTCGTTTCAACTATGGATTAGATGAATTCATATGTAGATCGTACTCATAGAGTAACATATTTAAATTTCAATCCAAGTGTTTATCAACCTTCAAGGAAAGACACACTTTAATTTTCCCAAACTTAAAGTGGTAACGATAAGTATAAATATTCTCCAAGACATTAATCCGATTAAGACATTAATTCACAAATAAGAGATTGAAAACTCTAACTTTTTGTCACTATTCTCTTTTCCAAACAACTTCTTTGTTCAAGCAAATTATATTTTAAGGCACACTCTCAAGTTTGCAAACATGAGAATCATTAAAAATGAAGAGAATAAAATATAAGAACAATTGTAATATAAACTCAAAAACTCATAGTTTAGATTGTTGATTACAAGGTTCTCGTAATCCTAGCTAAAAAGCTTAGCCACTCATGATTAGAAATAACATCAAATAAATCAAACTATTCATACCAAAATCCAAGATTGTTTGAGATTACAAGATGGAACCTCATGGAAATATTTAGCCTCCGCTTCTCTGCTCCTAAATACATAATGCCTATTCAAATTGATTTTGGGGTGTTTATAATTGCCTTGGGAAATTAACCCCAAGCCCCTAGGCTTAATTTAAAAGAACAATTTGCCTCAGAATAGAGTATCATGGTGCAGACCTCATCGCCAACCCCATGGGTCATGTCGCAGATCTCATCGCACACCCTAGGGGTCGTGGCATGAAGCTCAGCGCGTACCCTAGGAGTTGTGGCGCAAACATAGTCTCAAAACATGCAATTTTCTTCCGTTTTATATTATTTGCATTCCATGATCCCTCTATGTCTCCATATGCTTTATTTACTCATAAAATGGTACTAATCATGTAGTTTAGCTCATTTACATCAAAAAATCAGGACAAAACATATGAATCAAGCCACTTTGCTCTCAAAACTTAGCTCATATATGGGTAAAACATGGTGCTTAAGTGTATAGATACACCCAAGATAATAGGTGTGTCTGGCGAATGAGAAAGAAGAAAAGTTCAATGTTTCATTGGAAAAACCAACACAAATAATATATTCAGTGAAAAACAAGTGGAGTTCTTACGTATATTTTAGTGTTTGATAAGAAAATAAAAATATAATCTCAAAAGTTTTTATATGTAATCTAGCAAAATACTATAGGGGTAGGATGGAGGAGAGGGGTTTAGGGTGGCAAGGGTTGGATGGTCGAGGGGCAAGGCAGGCTTAAGGGCATTAGGTGGGAGGGGAGGAAACAATGATCTTGCAATGTCACTTATGGAACTTGTTTTCGCACTCCCATTAGAGTAGCCGTTTAATTTCTTCATATTTAAGAAAGTTCAATTTTTTAGAAATTTTTTTCAATATTAAATGAAGAGAAATGATATAAAGTTACCACTGAAGTTGTTCTGAATTTACAAATAGACACTTAAAATTTATGGGGGTCCTATAACCCCCCCCCCCCCCCCCCCCCCAACAATTTTCAACTAATATAAATACATTCTTTTTTGATAAATACTAATTTTGAGTAAAAGAGTGATTTTCACTCACCAATCATTGATAATCATGTGTCAAAATATCAAAAGATTTTACAAAAAGAAAGAAGAAAAACACCTAATTTTGTTATAAATAAATAAATAAAATAAAAAGTTTTTCACCCCTTTCTTTTATATATAACTAAAAAAGAAAGAAAGAGATACAAACTTTAGCTTTTCAACATGAAAACTACAACTACTTAGCAACTAAGATATACAGATTTGTGTGCATACATCTACATCAGTTTCTACCACCTGTAGTAATAGGATGCAACTCTACGAGGATACCCCTGCAACGACAGAGAATTCTTCCTACTTGCAAAAGTTGCTTGGGCCAAACTCATCGGATAACACTCAAATAATAAATGTTATAGCACCACAAATTGACCTTATAGATGAGGTCACTCGTTTGCTGGACAATGAAAAGTTTATCCCACTAACTTCTGAAGACAAATCCCGCATTTATGCACCCTGGGCACAACCCTTATTGTGAAAGTAATTGGCCAAAAAGTGGCACACCAGTTGTTAAAACTAAAATTAATGAATTTGTGGAAATCCACCGAGGATCTGAAATTAGTTGATTTGGCAGTGGAGTTTTATCTTATAAGATTCAGCCATGAACACAATATGCGCCATGCTCTGCATGATAGTCATGGTTTATCTTTAATAAATTATTGTCTGTACAGAGATGAGAGAAAAAATTTGTTGCCTCGCAAGCCAAAGTATCATATATTGTCATCTGGATTCGCTTGCCCGAGCTTCCAATGGAATTTTATGACTTAGACATTTTACATAAACTAGGACAAATAGTGGGTACCCTGTTGAAAATAGATACCTGTATGGCCTTTACTACGCGTGGGTGTTATGCTCAGCTATGTGTGCATGTACCTTTAGATCAGTCGCTGCAACACCATGATTTTACTGGATGTTAGAAGCAGTCCATCCATTACGAAGGATTTAACCTATTATGCAGCCTATATGGTTGCTTGGGGCACTAATAAAAATCTTTCCCCCATTCCCATCAACCGGTGTCGGGAAGCAATAATCATAGTGAACCACTAGCAAGAACGGGGGTTGCCTCAACTCCAAAATGAAAGGTTGTAGAATTCAAACCCACAACTAAAGCTAATAGGCACCCACCAAATTCCCAACTCAAGGTAAAATCAAACAAGAATCTATTGGTAAACTCGCAAGACAAAGGTAAGACTTATGATAAAAAAAGTGGAAATAGATCCTCTAGTGACGACTCTAGGTAAGCTCTCTTTATCCCATGATTTATCAGCTATTAGCAGGGTGGACCCTCCAACTAATCAACGTTAAACTTATTCTTCTATAAAGAAGATTTTTTAATGAATAATAATTCCTGTTTATGAATAATAATTCCTTATATGCCCTATCAGAAGAAAACTATGTAAACTAAACTAATACAGTGGGCCCATCTATGCTTTCTCAATATGAGGTTTTTAGCCATAATCCTATGACTCCCAACTTAGCACCACACATGCCTTCCATGCAGGACATTCCTTGTCCTAATCTACACAGTGAACCTTTACATCAGCTACTGGAAGACTCCATCCCCATCACAATTCCTTATAAGTCATATTCTTCTAATAATTGCAACTCACGCGCGGACAACGTAGAACCCACTGTTTCTCATGTTATATTCTCACCTCAAAACCTGCTACATGCTCAACAACTACTGCATCTAAGCATTGCTTCCTCACCACCCACATGTTCAAACCCTACAAAACTTTCTATACTATATAATGCACATTCATCTAAAGGCTTACCCCTATAATAGACTCTACATTCACCATCTACCCCAAGGTTCCTTTCACTATCTCCAATGCCTATCTATAATAGATAACTCTATTGCGATGGAAAATCTAAATGGAGAAGATCCGATTTACACTTCTGTAAACCTCCAATCACCATAAGCTCTATAATGTTGGTTGAAACTGGGTCTATTGGGACATGCGCTGACTTTCAATATGCACATCAATGGGAAACGAGTGCTTGTGATGATTCAAGACTCGATAGACCTAGCCTAAATCACAACAGAGGGCATGAGGTTGAGATTGGAAGCATATGCTCAACATCATTGGGTAGTGAACACCCCCACTAATTTTTTATCTTGCTCAAGAGTTCTCCTTTTACCCACTGGACTAGGAGGGGGTGGAGACGGTCTCATGCATACAAAAATGCTTCTGATGTAACCTCTTCCTCTATATGGACAACTTTATCCTTACATGGAGGAACTTATAGCATCCCCACAACACCAGGACATCATACACCACCTTCAACCTTTGTTCTAAATGATCCACACGGAGAAGAAGTGGAGAGAATAGTAGGAAGGATGGGCGACACAGAGACAGAAATTACATATCTAGGATAAGTATGAGTCTTTCTCCCAAAAGAGTAGTACACAAAACGAATTTGCATAAGTTATCCCCCAAATATGCACAAGTGTTCTTTCTATATTCGCCAGACAATAAATCTAGTGGTGGGGAGGTATGCACTAGTTCTCAATCCTGTGTTGGAGGATATTATATCACAGATCTTTCTCAATAATAGAGTTGGTATAAATTTTATCTCGTGGAATTATCATGGTGCTCAGACACCCAACTTTAGGAGAAATTTCAGACAACTCTTGGATTACAATAAGCCTTCTTTGGTGGTTCTATTTAAAACTCATCGGGAAGACCATACTTACATTCCTCAAGAGTTTCAATTCTCCAACATTATAATTGTTCTTGGAATGGGACATGTCGGAGGCATTACCATTCTTTGGCTTGCGGAGCTCCTTAATGTCACTACTTTGAGCATTACCCCCTAGGAAATCCATTATAAGGTTTAGGTACTCCCCTCTTCTACTGATTGGCTTTTTTCGGCTATTTGCACTAGTAATGACCCCATAAATCTTATACACTTGTACGATAACCTTAGAACAATAACTGACTCTTATAGTAGGCCTTGACTCTTGGTTGGTGATTTTAATGAGGTTTTATACGCCTCTGAGAAGTTTGGTGGGACATTGATAAACAACAATAGAGCAGCTAGGTTCATGGATTGTTTGAAGTATTGTCAAATCCTAGACATAGGATTTATAGTCAGTAAATTTACTTGGTCTAACAAACGGAGAATGGGTCATATTATTCTAGAACATTTGTGCAGGTTGGTCTGTAATTACAATTGACTTAGTTAATTTCCTAAGGCCCTAGTCCATTACCTACCACGAGTTCATTTCGACCATTCCCCGCTAGTATGTAAACACACCCCTCAAGTCCAAATCTCAAATTAACCCTTTCACTTTGAATCCATTTGAACTTCCCATCCTGACCTTCCCTCAATAGTCTCTTTGTCTTGGGAAAAATCAGGCAATCTGCAGCTGGATGCAATTAATTTGTTTAAACAAGATGTGCAGCTCTGGAATAAACATGTTTTTATAAATATTTTACTCGTAAGAAATGCCTTTTGTCTAGAATTGGGGGCCTCCAGACCTCTCCCTATTACCCTATATGTCAATTCCTGCAAAATTTAGAGCAGTCTTTTCTACATAACTACTACTGCCTATTCTAATTAGAGAAAGTTTTTTGGAAGCTCATGTCACGCCTCAAATCCTATTGGGGTGGAAAGGCACCCATAGTCATAAAGGCTCGAGAGAACCAACCCATATCCTTGTACTTCTCATCATGTAACTATGACAACCAAAGGTTCTAACAAGCATGATATTATTCATCGATGAGAATAACTACGTAGACAAGCACAAAATTATATATACAACACTTGGCTGTTGGGGCCACCACATCTAAAAGACAAAACACTACCATGTTTAACTTAACATTAGTCTACAAAGCCTCTAAAAGATACATAGACTTAGTTAGGGTCGGGACAAACCCCCAACCTACTCTTGAGTACTGTACAATACCAAAATATATGGAACAGACTTGGAAAGCCCCGAATCAACATAGAGCTCACCAATAGTTATTGAATAGCCTGTGCTCGTACTAGCGAGGTATATTAGCTGAAGCACCTGTGCCTCCAACATGAAATACAGGTCCCCCTTGAGGGACGTTAGTACAAAAATATATACTGAATATGTAAGGCTGAAGGTAACAACACATGATACATGAGCTCAATAGAAATCAGATACAAGTGTATAAGTAGTACTAGTAGACCACCTTTATATATACTTGTGGGACAACGTACATTACATTATTTTCTTCATTTTTTTACCTTTCTTACTTCATAATCTTTGTAAGCCATATAATACAAATGACCACCTAATCAGTGGTAAATAGATAAATAGGGATCGACCTATGCTAGGCTTATGCCCCAGAGCTGCCAGCCACATAAGAACATTGGGATCGGCCCATGCTAGGCTTATGCCCCTGAGCTGCCACCCACATATAAAGGTATCGAGATTAGCCCATGCTAGGCTTATTCCCTTAAGCTACCACTCATTTTACAGATTTACGTTACTTAGTTTATTTAGCCTTTGAGATTGTTACTTTGGTGGTCATAACATTATGGTACCTTGAAACAATAATCTACCAATAAGAGACATATAAATGGGCACTTAATGCAACAGCAATGAGGTAAGGAGTTGTTGGCACACAAATGAAGTATTTAGAAGCTGAAAATACACATGGGTCTTATTTGAGTAAACGGAGAACTTTTGAAATTTTCTAGTGAAAATAGATGTGCACGTTAAATAATAAGCATGTATTGAGGTGTTTGAACACATTAGAGAGTGGGAATAAGGTCATTGGCAACATGGAATGTAATGTGCTGCTATTATGTATCACTTGTTATAGGATAACCTTGGAAGCTTACTTGATGAAAAAAATGTCCAATTTCATGCCAAAGAGTGCAAAATAGAGTATGCCTTACATACCTGGTTATATAACTCCAAAACCAACCCAACTTGACTTCCCGCCTTTTTGATTACTTATCTACAATAGAATATATGGTAAACTAGTATTAGCAACCAATCAACATATTTGGGCTACTTAACTTCACCAAAACAGTAATAGGGCAGTAAGCACTAAATCTATCAATCAAGGGTGTTATTTTAACCCTTTTTTTCTCCAATTACATCCACATACCATACATGTTCTTACAAGATTCACTGAAACCACCTCACCTTCATTACACCCTCCAAACAATACATAAAACAGATTAGGCAGTAAACACATGCAATAATTAGTTCGGTGTTGTACCACCACATCTTTCTTTAATATTTCAATTCAAACTAATCACACCTTTCTCCAACATCAACCTGGTAGCCCATCACATATACATACAAAATAGTCCACAAAAAAGTCCCAAATCCCTTTTAGTGTAGAAATCAATTATTGAACTCATCATCTCTTGAGTTCTCAATAAAAACACATCCATAATTCTTTCCCAAATTCATACATAAGGAGAACAAAATGGACAGTCACCTTACCTTAATTCTGCAGCTTATTCTTTTAATTTGAACTTCTCAAGAACTTCAACTTTCACTTTCCTTTACACTTTAAACCAAAGAGGAAAAGAAATCTCTTAATAACAAAGAAAAAAGTGAACAAGTAGCTTGTTCCATATTCTGTCATGAATTAATAATTAAGCACTTATAACATGTTTTCTGAATCTTCCATAAGATAATTAAGCTAAACTATAAGTGTTTTCACCTACCTTTGGCTGCAAAAGTTAGGGTTTCTCCAAGAACCCTAGAAAGGAAAATAGGGCTGCTCCTTGTTGTTTAAAAGAAAGTAGAGAGAATTTGTGAAGTAACCCTTTTTTGTGACTTAAGAATGAGGAAAAATGACCAGTAATGTGGCCTTATAAAGTCCCTAATTTTGGCCATCCACTTAGCTGATTTTGGACCACGAATTTAATCAAATTGGTCCAAGTAGGTGATGTACCTACTTAAGGAGTTCAAGCAGCTCAAAATGTCAAAGTAGGTGATGCACCTAATTGATTAATTTCTTAGTTGGGCTCAATTATATTTGGGCCTTGGCAGATTGAGCATTGGGCCCTTTCTCTATTTTTCTTCTTCTTTTACTTAAGTTGGGCCCAAATAAGTATACTAATAAAGGCCCAAATCTGATTCACGGACTTGGTCCATTGACTTAGCTCATATAATCCAAGTAGGTGACTCACCTAATAGCTTAATTAAGTCAAGTAAGAATCTCAATATTTCATTCCATTTCCAGTTCCTAATCACCTTAATCTAACTTGCAACTTGTACATACCTGGTCACTTTAAACTATAGATTCAAATACCGATTTATAATTCCAAATTAAATAGTTGTATCGATGTTAACTTGATCGTGTCACATAAAAAAGGTATGGGCTGCGTCTAGAATTCTATCTACACCATTAATATTAGCATAACAAATCTCATCCATTACCTACCACCAGGCTATACCAAGTTACATATAAATAGAAAAGTACATGCAAGGTACGGGGTGTCACATCCTCTCCTCCTTAGAATTATTCATCCTCAAATGTTAGCATAACTCTCCAACCAAAAAAAGTTCAAGCCTAAGTTAAATATCCCTATTATCACATAGTACTTATATATTACACTTACTTGTTATTGCTTCAATTCAGCATCTTGGATTTTTTCTTTGTATTTGAACAAATAGGGGTACTTAGATTTAATCACTTCTTCAGTTTCCTAGTTATGTCCTCTACTTGTTGGTTTTTCCAAAGCACTTTTACAGAATCTATTTCCTTATTCCTCAACTTCTTAACTTGTCGATCTAGAATAGAAATAGGTATTTATTCATAGGTGAAATCTTCTGTAACTTGTACATCTTCAGTGGGAGTAATATGAGATGGATCTCCGATGCACTTTCGAAGCATTGAGACGTGAAATACTGGATGAACTGTTAAGAGCTCTTGAGGGAGCTCTAATTCATAAGTGACTTGGCCAAACCTCCAAGTAATCTTATATGGGCATATATAGCGTGGACTTAGTTTTCCTTTCTTACCAAATCTCATAACCCCCTTCATTGGTGACACCTTTAAGAATACCCAATCATCTATAGCAAACACTAGACCCCTTCTTCTAACATCTACGTATGAATTGTGTCGACTTTGGGCTGTCTTTAGCCTTTGTTGGATCACTTTAACCTTTTCCATAGCTTAATGAACAAGATTTGGCCCGAACAAGGCAGTTTCACCCACTTCAAACCATCCAATTGGTGATCTACACTTTCTCCCATACAAAGCTTCATATGGTGCCATTTTGATACTTGAATGATAGCTATTATTGTAGGCAAACTCGATAAGACGTAAATGATCATACCAACTACCTTTAAAGTCCAATATACAAGCTCGTAGCATATTTTTAAGTGTTTGAATGGTACATTCCGCTTGTCTATCTATTTAAGGGTGGAAAACTGTACTTAAATTAACTTGTGTTCCCAAATTTCTCTAAAAAGACTTCTAAAAATTTGCACTAAATTGAGCTCTATAATAGAAATTAGTACTCCGTGTAATCAAACTATCTCTTTGATATACAATTTGGCATAATCTTCAACTGTATAAGTGGTCCTAACTGGTAGGAAGTGTGCTGATTTGGTAAGCCTATCAACTATCACCAATATGAAATCAAACTTTCGAGATGTATGAGGCAAACCAGTAATGAAATCTATGTTGATCATGTACCATTTCCAAATTGGAAGATCTATACAGTGCATATAACCCCTGTGATTTTGGTGCTCTACTTTAACTCTTTGATAATTTGGACATTCGGCTACAAATTCTGTAGTGTTCTTTTATATCACCCCAACATTATATTTCCTTCAAATACAGATAATTTTAGTTGATCCCAAATGAATGGAATACCTTGAATGATGTGCCTCAGTCATAATTCTCTTTCTTAGCCAATGTACATTCGGAACACACAATCTATTTAGGAACTGAAGTACTCCCTCTTATGTCAGATCAAATGCCTTTGTCATACCATATTGTAAATTCTCCTTAAGCTGTAATAAAATAGGATTTACATATTGCTTCTTTTTTATTTCGGCTACCAATAAAGATTCTGCTGCATTATGCACAATAAGCCTCTCATTTGGAGTTTCAAGAAGGTGAAACCCCAAATTGGCTAGTTGGTACATATCTTTAGTCATCCCTTTTCTTTCTAAAGAAGGTGCCATAGCCTTACGACTTAACGCATCTGCTACTACATTTGCTTTCCTCGGATGATATAAGATATCAGCATCATTGTCTTTTAATAGCTCAAGCCATCTTTGCTACCTCAAATTTAGGTCCTTCTGATTAAAGATATATTGCAAACTCGTGTGGTCAGTATATATGTTGACATGAATCCCATACAAGTAGTGACACCATATCTTTAAGGCAAATATAACCACTGCTAGCTCCAGATCATGCATTAGATATTTTTCGTATGTGGATGAAATTGTCTTTAGGCATATGCTATCACTTTACCATGTTGCATCAACACATATCCTAAACTAGTTCTTGAAGCATCACAATACACTGTATACCCTTATGTGCCTTTTGGAAGTACCAATACAGGTGTAGAAGTCAATTTATTCTTCAGATCTTGGAAACTCCTTTCACATGCATCATTCCATTGAAACTTAGAAGCTTTGTGTGTTAGCTTTATTAAAGGTGCAGAGATTGAAGAAAACCCTTCAACGAACCTCCTATAATAACCTACCAACCCAAGAAACTACGAACCTCCATAGGCATTATAGGTCTTGGACCGTTCTTCATGGCTTCTATCTTTTGAGTATCAACCATTATCCCTTCATCAGATACAATATGACCCAAAAATGCCATAGATTTTAACCAAAACTCATATTTAGAGAACTTTGCATATAGCTTACGATCACAAAGAATCTATAAAATCGGTCGTAAGTGACTGACATGGTCCTCCTTTGATCTCAAATAAAATAGAAGATCATCTATAAACACTATCACAAACACATCCAAGAATGGCTTGAACACCCTATTCATCAAATCTATAAAAGCTGCAAGGGCATTAGTTTGCCCAAGGGACATGACTAGAAAATCGTAATGACCGTATCATGTTCGAAAAGCTGTCTTGGGTATGTACTTCTCTTTGACCCTCACTTGGTAGTAACCTGACCTCAAATCAATCTTTGAAAAATTCTTGGCACTTTGCAACTAGTTGAATAAGTCATCAATTCTCAAAAGGGGATATTTGTTCTTAATAGTCACCTTATTTAGTTGTCGGAGCCATCTTTCTTACGCACAAATAACACTGGTGCACCCCAGGGGGACATACTAGGCCTTATGAATCCTTTTTCTAGCAAGTCTTTCAATTGCTCTTTCTACTCCCGTAATTCTGCCGGGGCCATTCTATACGGAGGAATTGAGATTGGTTAAGTACCTGGAATCACATCAATACCAAACTCCACTTCTCATTCTGGAGGTAAACCTGGAAGATCTTCAGGAAATACAGCGGGAAATTCATTTACCACTGGAATGGTTTGAACAGTTGGTGGCTCTGCATCTATATCTTTCACTCTAACTAGATGATATATATAACCCTTGGAAATCATTCCTTTTTTCTTAAAATAAGAAATAAATTTACCTCTTGACATACCAATAGTACCCCTCTATTCAAGGACTGTGTCTTGGAAAATGTAAATACACCCCGTTGGTTCGACAATCTACCGTGGCATAACAAGAAGCCAACCAATCCATACCCATTATAGCATCAAAATCTACCATTTCTAACTCAACCAGGCCAGCCATTGTATCCCGATCACAAATAGTTATTATACAATTTTGATACACTCTCCTAGCTATAATAGATTCACCAACCGATGCAGATATTTCAAATGGATTAACTAGCAATTCTAGTGTTCTTTGGAACTTTTCAACAACCAATGGAGTGACATATGATAAAGTAGAACCCGGATCAATTAATACATATACATTATGTGAAAATATGAACAATGTACCTGTAACCACATCTGGAGAAGCCTCTAAATTTTGTCGATCTGCTAGAGCATATGTACGATTCTGAACTCCACTAGAGGTAGCTACTCTTTTTGCACCTCTACCATGAACTATAGGTTGTACACCCCTAACTAAAGAAGGCACCGATGATGATGGTGCAACGGCTGATCCAGTAGGTCATGCCATACCGCCCATGCCTCTTTATGGGTATTCTCTCATCATATGCGCTGACGTACCACACCAAAATCAAGCATTTATCCCAAACTGACATGCTTCTAAATGAATATTTCCACATTGTTTACATGGCTGCTGAGGAGGCCTTAATTGGCTCATACTCCCTTGCTCTTGATACCCCGCTGTTCATGAACTCTGACTCTCACTTTTTTCCCAAACCGGTTGCCTTTGGACCCTTAAAACTGTGGTAGAGCACTAGCTGTAGGATAAGAAGATAATGGACTAGGTAGTCTATTAGAAAACCGAGGCCAAAACTCACCTTGGGATGCCATGAACTACCTCATAGATTTATCTCTCTTGGAATATCTTCTTTCTAATTCTTGCGTTCTTCTTTGCCTCTGATCCTTCATTTTTTGTGCAAAAGCTTGTATCCTGCAATGTCCATGTCTTTGTTTAAAGAAGCAATAGTACAATCTCTAACCAAATATGGATCCAATCTATCCATATATCGATGAACTCTATCATCCATAGTAGCTATTACATTAGGAGCATACCTAGCCAAAGAGTTAAACCAGAGGCCATATTCCCTCACGCTCATATTCTCTTGGCGAAGATTCAGGAACTGATCTACATGGGATTATTGAATCTTAAACGGAAGGTAATGATCGAAAAATGCCTCTTTAAACTCTTTCCATGTAGCTTTAGGTGCATCATACCCCTAGATCATTTCCAGTCTTCATACCAAAATATAGCCTTCCATTTTAATCTATATGCTGCTAGCTCCACTATCTCCTTACCCGATACATACATGACATCTAGAGCCCTTTGGATTTGATTAATAAAGTACTGTGGGTCTTCATTAATAGCTGAGCCGGTGAATATGGGAGGATCTAATTTAAGAAAATCCTGCGTCTGTAGGCTAGCTGCCCTATCTGTACCACTAGAACCTATGGTTGGAATGGCTTGTCCAGAAATTATACGAGCCAATAATTGCAGTGCATTCCTTAGATCTTGGTCAGTAGCATTAATAGGCAGTTTCTAAGGATGCAGTTCTTCTCCTTAGTAGTTCTTCTGGAGATGGAGGAGTAGAAGAAGTTTGTGATACAAACTCAGCTTGAGCCTCACTTTGATTAGCTTGTCTAGGTGGTGACTTATTTGTCCCTTGTTCGGCAGCCACGTCTACTCGCTTACCTGTATTCTTACTCCTTCTTGTAATCGGCATCTTTACTATAATGAGAAAAAAACAGGTTTAGTGGTTAAATATGACTTCACCTACGACTTGTGCTCTATTGCAGGATCTAAGATATGAAAAAAAAAACAACCCCTAAATGCCTATAGCCTTTTGTTTATAGATATGGTGCACAACACACCCATAAGAAAGACTCTAGTAGACACGACTTTGTAGACTCCCTAGGACGACCTGCTCTAATGCTACTTTTGTCACGCGTCAAATTCTATTGGGGCGGATAGGCACCCGTAGCCGTAACGGCCCGAGAGAACCAACCCATAACCTTGTACTTCTCATCATGAAACTACGAAAATCAAAGGTTCTGACAAGTATGATATTATGCATCGATGAGAATAACTACGTAGACAAGCACAAAATTATATATGCAACACTTGGCCGTTGGGGCCACCATATCTAAAAGACAAGACACTACCATGTTTAACTTAACATTAGTTTACAAAACCTCTAAGAGATACATAGACTTAGTTAGGGTAGGGACAACCCCCCGCCCTACTCTTGACTACTGCACAATACCAAAATATATGGAACAGACTTGGAAAGCCCCGAATCAATCTGAAGCTCACCAATAGTCATTGAATAGCCTGTGCTCGTACTAGCAAGGTGTATTAGCTGATGCACCTGTCCCTGCAACATAAAATATAGGTCCCCCATGAGGGACGTCAGTACAAAAATATGTACTGAAAAGATGAGGATGAAGGTAACAACACATGATACAAGAGCACAATAAAAATCAGATACAAGTGTATAAGTAGTACTAGTAGACCACCTTTATATATACTTGTGGGACGACGTACATTACATTCTTTTCTTTATTTTTTTTATCTTTCTTACTTCATAATCTTTGTAAGACATATAATGCAAATGACCAATTGATCTGAGGTAAATAGATAAATTGGGATCAGCCTATGCTAGGCTTACGCTCCTGAGCTACCACCCACATAATAACATTGGGATCGGCCTATGCTAGGCTTATGTCCCTAAGCTACCACCCACATATAAAGGTATCGATATCTGCCCATGCTAGTCTTATGCCCCTGAGCTGCCACTCATTTTACAGATTTACGTTACTTAGTTTATTTAGCCTTTGAGATTGTTACTTTGGTAGTCATAACATTATGGTACCTTGAAACAATAATCTACCAATAAGAGACATGTCAATGGGCACTTAATGCAACAACAATGAGGTAGGGAGTTGTTGCCACACAAATGAAGTGTTTAGTAGCTGAAAATACACATGGGTCTTATTTGAGTAAATGGAGAACTTCTGAATTTTTTTAGTGAAAATAGATATGCAAGTGAAATAATAAGCATGTATTGAGGTGTTTGTACACATTAGAGAGTGGGAATAAGGTCATTGTCTACATGGAATATAATGTGCTGCTATTATGTATCACTTGTTATAGGATAACCTTGAAAGCTTACTTGTTGGAAAAAATGTCCAATTTTATGCCAAAGAGTGCAAAATAGAGTATGCCTTACATACCTGGTTATATAACTTCAAAACTAACCCAACTTGACTTCCTGCCTTTTTGATTACTTATCTACAATAAAATATATGGTAAACTAGTTTAGCAACCAATCAACACATTTGGGCTACTTAACTTCACCAAAATAGTAACTGGGAAGTAAGCACTTAATCTATCAATCAAGGGTGTTATTTTAGCCGTTTTCTTCCCCAATTACACCCACATACCATACATGTTCTTGTAAGATTCACTGAAACCACCTCACCTTCATTACACCCTCCAAACAATAGCAAAACATATTGGGCAGTAAACGCATGCAATAATTAGTTCGGTGGTGTACCACCACATCTTTATTTTATATTTCAATTCAAACTAGTCACACATTTCTCCAACATTAACCTAGCAGCCCATCACATATACATAAAAATAGTCCATAAAAAAATTCCAAATCCCTTTTAGTGTAGCAATCAATTATTGAACTCATCATCTCTCGAGTTCTCAATAACAACACATTCATAATTCTTTCCCAAATTCATACATAAGGAGAATAAAATGGACATCACCTTACCTTAATTCCTCAACTTATTCTTTTAATTTAAACTCCTCAAGAACTTCAACTTTCACTTTTCTTCACAGTTTAAACCAAAGAGGAAAAGAAATCTCTTAATAACAAAGAAAAAATGAACAAATAGCTTGTTCCATATTCTGCCATGAATTAATAATTAAGCACTTATAACATGTTTTCCTAATCTTCCATGAGATAATTAAGCTAAAATATAAGTTTTTTCACTTACCTTTTGCTTCAAAAGTTAGGGTTTCTCCAAGAACCTTAGGGTTTCTCCAAGAACCCTAAAAAGGAAAGTAAGATTGCTCCTTGTTGTTTAAAAGAAAGTAGAGAGAATTTGTGAAGTAA
The DNA here is from genome assembly GCF_002878395.1 of Capsicum annuum. NCBI lineage: Eukaryota > Viridiplantae > Streptophyta > Magnoliopsida > Solanales > Solanaceae > Capsicum > Capsicum annuum. The sequence goes on along the minus strand of NC_061122.1, from coordinate 104,249,968 downwards.
CCTTTTTTTTGTGACTTAAGAATAAGGGAAAATGACCAGAAATGTGGCCTTATAAAGTCCCTAATTTTGGCCAACCACTTAGCTGATTTTGGACCACAAATTTAATCAAATTGGTCCAAGTAGGTGATGCACCTACTTAAGGAGTTCAAACAGCTCAAAATGTCAAAGTAGGTGATTCACCTACTTGCTTAATTCTTAGTTGGGCTCAATTATATTTGAGCCTTGGCAGATTGAGCATTGGGCCTTTTCTGCATTTTTCTTTTTCTTTTACTTAATTTGGGCCCAAATAAGTAGACTAATAAAGGCCCAAATCTGATTCAAGTACTTGGTCCATTAACTTGGCTCATATAACCCAAGTAGGTGACTCACCTACTAGCTTAATTAAGTCAAGCAAGCACCTCAATATTTCATTCCATTTCCAGCTCTCAATCACCTTAATCTAACTTACAACTTGTACACACCTGGTCACTTTAAACTATATATTCAAATATCGACTTACAATTCCAAATTATATAGTTGTATTGATGTTAACTTGATCGTGTCACATAAAAAAGTCACGGACAGCGTCTAGAATTCTATCTACACCATTAATATTCGCATAACAAATCCCATCTATTACCTTTCTCCAGGCTATACCAAGTTACATATAAATAGAAAAGTATATGCAACATACGGGGTGTCACAACTCAAATCATGTATCCAATGGATTAATGATAGAGAGACAAATACAAAATTATTTCACCTCTCCACCTTCCGACGGAGGTATAAAAACCATATTTCTAGCCTCCATGATAAGGTAGGGAATTGGCTTTATAACAAGGAGGAATCTGGGATCATAGGGATTTGGCTTTATAACAAGGAGAAAATCAGGGATCATATTACAAGCTTTTACTCTGACCTGTATAGGACAAAGTTAATTTTCTTTTATCAAAACTCCTTGTGTGCCTCTCTAGGTTTTATCCCTATCAGTTCTCACGAGAGTTTTACTACTCCAAATATACATAAGGAGCTTATATCCGCCATTCATTCCTTCAAACCCTATAAATCACCAGGCCTGGATGGCTTACACCCCTTTTTTCACCAAAAATGTTTCCCTACAATAGGATCTTTGATTGAAGCCTTTTCCTCACAAGTATTTACAGACTGGTACACACCTTAACAAATTAACTCTACATACATATGTCTAATTCTTAAAATGGCTACAACTTTCTCCATTAGAAATTTTTGACCCATAAGCCTGTGCAATACCTTATACAAAATTATGACAAAGGTGATAGTTTCTCGTATTAATAATCTCCTTCCTGATATCATTAGTCCACTCATTCAAGCTTATTGACAAATAGTTGAGCATCAGATAACCCCCAGTTGTCCAAAAAATCTTAAACTTCCTTAAAATCAATAGACAAAGAGATCCTAAATTGCTTATGAAAATAGACCTAAAAAGGCTTTCAATTGAATGGAATGGTCATTCATTCATGATACTTTGGTCTATTTCTACTTTCCTAAGAAGTTCATAAAATTAATCATGTCATGTATTGGCTCAACAATGATTTCTCTCCTCCACAATAGGTCTGCTTTGGATACGTTCACTCCTACTTGGGGTATACATTATGGGGATACTTTATCTCCCTATATTTTTATCCTTTGCATGGAAAGGTTAGCTAGGAATATCGGAGCAATAGTTGGGACGGGGGCTTGGTCACCTATAAAGGTTTGCTCTAGGGGTCCTCCCATTTTGCAATTCCTATTTGCTGATGATATTATCTTATGCACTAAAGTGAATATCACTTCATGCCAAGATATAGGTAGCACACTCTCCACCTTTAGTGTGACATTGGGACAAAGGACTAGTTTCTCCAAATCACGTACCTTTTTCTCAAAAAATACAACACAGTCAACCAAGGACTTGGTGTTATTCTATTTTGGCATTACTGAGGGTGCATCCTTTGGAAGATACCTAGGATTCCCGATATTTACCTTTAAGCCAAGAAATAGTGACTTTCAGTTCCTATTGGATAATTTTAAAAGTCGCCTTACGGATTGGAGGGGTAAATTTCTCAGTCCAGCGGGTCATAACCTTAATTAATTTAGTCCTCAATATCCTACCGACTCATGTCATGCAAATTGTTAAACTACCTTCCCAGGTCATCAACAACATGGAGCATCTTGAACAAAATTTTCTTCGGGGAACTACTCTAAAAAAAAAAAAGATCCAACTTATTAAGTGGTTAATTGTTACAACTTCTAGAGAGAATGGGGGTTTAGGCATTGAAGACCTTCTTACAAAGAATAAAGCTCTTATTGCTTCTACTACCTAGCGACTCTTTCTTGCCTAAATCTCAACTTAGGCATTATTACTACATAATAAATACTTGGGTCTAGCTCATGCTTCTTTGGTAAAATCAAGAACCTAGAAAACTCTTGAGGAGGGTTAGGCATTATACTAGAAAGGTATTACTTGGCGTCCTGCAAATGGACAACATATAAAGTTTTGGTCCGATGCTTGGTAGAAGCAAAAATTTTACTTAAGAAACCTTTTTGAGGGGCCATTTCCCATTATGAGGAATGTAAGCTAATCAGTGACTATAGGACTCATAATGTTTGGAATTTTTCAACCTTACCTTTTCAGCTTCCTCACCCAATACTCGAGCTTATATGTACGGTGTACTTCCCTATCTACAATAATACTTTTGATCGTATAATTTAAAGGTTGGTAAGTTCAGGTTCTTTTACCATACGCTCTTGCTTTAAAGGCTCATGCGGCAATCCTGTTGAGAGTATGTTACCACCTCCATCATCTGCATGGGTTTAAAACCTCCAAGTTCTTCCTAAAGTTAGGCATTTCCTATGGTTAATCCTTCACAACCGACTTCCCACCGCTAAATACTTACATAATATTTCTTGTATTTTTTCACCTAATTATTGACTTTGCCAATCAGGCACTGTAGAGATGGCTCACCCCTGTTCCTTACTTGACCTTAAACTACCTAGTTTTGGGAGAAACTTGGAATGCATCCCCTATTAAATAGCAATGCATCACATACCCTAGCAAGATGCTACCCCTAATACACAAGTCTGAAATCAATATAATTAACTTCGTCCCTCCGTTTGTTCTTATTTTTTTCACTTTGGGTGTTTTGGACTCAATGGAATAAACACATATTTGAAGGCCACATTTTTGCCCCCTCAACTGATTATGTCACCAACCTCTCAACTAAATATTGATACTTGTATACAAAAATGGAATCAAGATGTGCCATCTTTACACTTTACATTAAATGGAACCTGCGAAAGCACCTGCTTATCATGTTAAATACTGATGACACTTTTTCTTCACATTTAAATAATGCCGGGGTTGGGGGAGTTTTCTGTAATAGTAGTGGGGATTGGTTATTGGTATTTACTACTACGAATATACCTCTAACGCCTCCTGAGTTGGAAATCATTGCTCTATTCAAGGGCTTGTAGATTGTAGTAGAGCAACACTTGCAACCTCTAAAGATTAATGTGGATACTCAGAAAATCGTTACCCAAATAAATACCGTAAATGCTAATAACTCCTCGCTTCTATGTGATTGTAGGTATCTTCTCCATCAGTTGGGTGATCCAAAGATCTTTTACGTATACAGAGAGCAGAACAAGTTAGCTGATAGTCTAGCTAGAATCGCCATGTTGACTGCGTATCCCTCTACTACTACTATTACTACTACTACGTTATTTTGCACTCCTACCACAACTCTTGTTCATATTTTAGAAGATGATAAGAGAGGAGATCAGTCGACTAGATCGGTGCTCGACTTAGCTGGAGGGCATCCACCTAATACTACTGTGTATTATACTACTAATAATTTGCTATTGACTACAAATAGAAGGCCTGTAAATAATGTCCTAAATGCAAATACTACAGTGGTTGTGCTGCTAACTATCTCTCTGTAAATTTTATTATGATGCAATATTAAGTACCCAATTAACAAAAAAAAAGAACTAAAAGAGAGAGAGAGAGAACGCCATTTTCCACCCTCTTCTTCTTTCAGCGATCTCGTCTTCACTGTTTTAGAAATCGAATAATTGATTATGTTACCATTATTGTATTGGTCTATCCCTATCTCCTTAAAATTATGCAAACACAATTATCACTAAAAATCTACTTGAAAATTCTCTTTCACTGAAAGCATATGTACAATAAATGCACCAGTAATATTACTTAAATTTGTAGTTTGTAGAGGAAACTCTGAAATTCTTTCTTTCTTCTTATTTGGAGATTATGAGTTGTTTTCTTATTTTATTACCGTAAAAAATTACATTTAAATCCCTCTTATTAATGGAGGTTTTGGGGATATTAATGGAGGTCTAGAGAGAATAAGAGAATTTTCAAATAGGCAATACCACGTGACAATTTATATTGTTTGGGGATGAATTTTGACTCGTTCACCTGCCCCTCATTTATGTCATTATCCTCTCAAAATTGGTCAAAGTGATGTATTTATTATAGTTGAAATTGATTTTGTGGGATAACAGAACACTCGCAAACTTTAAATATCTACTTACAAATTCAGGACAACTTTAGTGATAACTTTATATCTTTTCTCTTACAATAACAACAACAACAACAACAAAACCAGTCTATTCCCACATAGTGGGGTCTGGGGAAGGTAGTGTGTACGCAGTCCATACCACTACCTCTCAAGAGGTAGAGAGGCTGTTTCCGATAGACCCCCGGCTCAAGATAAAATACAGTATACAAATGCATTAAAAGCATAGAACACGATAAAATAACATAGAAATGACATCCACAAAAATAATGTACATTGCCAAACAAAAGACACCAAGATCCACCTAATTACTGACTACGACTCAACCACACCCTTAGCCCTCTATCCTAAATGAAAAATACATATAAATTTTCCTCCATATAACACACCTAAAGGGAAAATACATATAAATTTACTATGATTAAGTAATAAATGTGTATGAGAAAGACATATTTTATATTTATTAGTTTGATATAAGTGCCCAATACGAATAATAGGTATTTTCCCTAAACACTCCTTCGAAAAATAACATTCACTGGAAAATATATATATCTATATTGTCAAGATAGATATATAACTCACTCAATAGATTTGACTAGCATTTAGTATTTATTGTATGTGGTTAGTTAGTGAAAAGTGGTATTCAGTTAATTAGTGGAGCAACTACACAATAAGATGGTTAGTTAGTTTATAGTTTTACACAACTACAACTGTCATTAGAGCATGTGATGTATAGATAGTACAATTTACATAGAATAAGATAATTTTCCGTTCCCAACTTTTATTCTTCAATCTTAGCACTATTTGGTCTCAAAGAGTTCAAGCTCTTATTGCTCATCAATGGAGGGTTTCATGCTCAGTTGTTGAGCTTGATATGATTCTCAACATGGTATCAAAGACAATCACTCTCAAAACTCGCTTATTCTACAAATGTTTCTAGGTTTTTTTTGTTCTTGCAATTTTGCGATTTGTGCTCGCGATTTCTCTTCTCAGTTGATCATTTTCGCTCAATTCCTTTAATCGATCCTTCATTGAGGTTTATCATATCAATTTTTGTAACTCTCATTGAATTTCTTTTAATTTCTACTTGATATTGCTGATTTGATGGTAGAGGAACAAACACATCAAACTCCGGTATGGGAAAACATTATTGACACAATGAATTCTCATTCCGTCGATTTTTGATGGCATGGATATAGATCCTGGAGACGAGGAGTGTTTAGGGCACTTTCAGTGAAGAACAAGACCAGATTTATCAATGAAAAATATGGAAGGCCAGTAAAAAATTCACCCGGACTCGCATACTGGGAGAGATGTGACAATATGGTGACCTCATGGTTGTTGAACTCACTCTCCAAAGACCTAGCAGACAGCTTACAATATGTCAACAGTATGTAGAAGATTATTGATCTATCATTTGAAATACTTGACATCACTGGGTATTATACTAACATGAAGAGACTTTGGGAAGAACTCAACACTAATGATGTGAATGCAACCTGTACATGCCAGTGTACTTATGGAGGTAAAGTTGGAATGCACAAGGCTGAAATGGATCAAAAGCTCATTCAATTTATGATGGGCCTGAGCGAAGTGTACACACTTGTTAGGGGAAGTATTTTAATGATGAATCCACTACCAAGTATTGCGTAGCTTTCTCAATTCTAATTCAGGAAAATAAACAATGAGAGGTCAGACCTCTGAGTCAACTATATCTTGAGTCTACATCTTTCACACTTGGGGAAGTGCAAATAAAGGTTTTAAAATAAGTTATCAAACATCTAGGTAGGAAAGTAATCAATATGTTAGAGAAAGCCAATATGGAAATTATTTTGGGACTAGTGGATCAAGATTATATAGAGAAAATTCAAGCAAATCTAACTTGTTCTATGAATATTGTAAGAAGCATGGTCATATCAAGGATAAATGTTATAGGCTACAAGGCTTTCCCCTCGATTTTAAGTTTACAAAAGGGAAAAACAATGCATCTGCAGCCAACATTCATAGTGATCTTGAAAGGATACTTGACACAAACCACAATGATGGAAGTTACAAATGCACTGTGAATCAAGGAACTCAAAACTTAACTCAAGAACAATATGCACAATTGATAACTCTACTGAGAAATTTCCATGTGAATGCAAAGTCAGGATGTCAGTCAACCATGTACACGAGTGAAGCAGTGAATATCGCAGGTATTATAACTTGTCACTCTTCTATGACTAAGATTGGTAATCTCTCATGATAATGTGACTCTTTATCTGCTCACTCTTAGATATTAGACTCTGGAGCCTCACATCATATGACATATAGAAAAACCTTACTAACCAACATCACAATATTACCTAACGGGTACAAAGTGAAAGTGATAGAAATTGGTGATATTTTGCTTAGTACATCATTAACTTTGTGTAGAGTTTTGTTTATACCTAGTTTCAAATTTAACCTTATTTCAGCCTACTGTTTAACTCTTACCTGCAAAGTGTTGTCAGTTTCAATAAAGTTTCTTGTGTCATACAACCCCCTTCACTGAAGAGGTTTCTGGTGATTGGTAGAGCAATGAATGGGCTATACTATTTTTGCTCAAAATGTCACCAAGATAACTCATCAAGTTATTCCTCAGCTTGCACTTCATCTCCTACTTCTAGTTTATTTTCTTTATATTAATGCGTGTGTTATAAAAATATAAGTAGTAGTCAGGTTTCAATATCTCCTTCATGTGATATTGTAAATACCTCATTACATGCTAATAAAGGAACCTATTTTGATTTGAAATCTTGTATATTTTCTACATCCCATGTAAATAATGTTGATATCTTGTGGCACCAAATGTTGGGACATATACCTTATATGAAAATGAAGGGGATATCTTCTTTACCAAAATCCTTATCTTCCAAACAATCCTTCATGTGTCCAATGTGTCCAATGTCTAGGAAAAACAGATTGTCATTCCCTATTAAGACCACATCTACTACCAAGTTGTTTGAGCTTTTACACATTGATATATAGGGACCATATAATGTCTCTACTCATGATAATTATAAGTATTTGCTCACCTTGGTAGATGACTTTAGTAGATCCACTTGGACACATTTATTGAGCTGTAAAATTAATGTCCTACAAACCATCAAAGGCTTTGTCTCACTCATAGAAAATTGATTTTTTTCCAAAATTAAAGTTGTAATGTCTGATAATGGGTTAGAATTTGTCAATAATGAGACTGAGACTTTTTTCCAAGAAAAGGGCATCATACACCAAAAGACATGTCCATATACACCACAACAAAATGGTGTAGTTGAAAGAAAACACAAGTATCTTCTTGAAACAGCAAGAGCTCTTCTATATCAATCCAAATTATCCCTCAAGTATTGGGATGAGTGTATACTCACAGTCACATACTTGATAAACAGACTGCCATCTTCAGTTTTGAAAGGAAAATATCCATATGAAATTCTACACAAGAAGAAACCAAATTACAATTATTTGAAAGCTTTTGGATGTCTTTGCTTCCCCACTACACTCAAAACACACAAAGACAAGTTTGAACCAAGAGCTACTCTACATATTTTCCTGGGATACCCTTTTGGTGTAAAATGTTATAAGGTTCTTGATCTTTCTACCAAGAGATTACGTGTTTCTAGGGATGTATAATTTTATGAGCATATATTTCCTTTTTCTTTGTCTTGTAAATGTTCAAGTTTCCCTTTCATTTCAATTTTGCTTGAAAATAATAAGGATAAAAATCAACCACTTCATATTGATCAAGTTACTGATACTGATGTATCTGTAGTACAAACCTCAAATTCACCAGTTGAACAGAGAAATGATACACCCATTGATGTTGCACCTTCCATTGTACCTTGTATTGATGATGTACCATCGCAACCTACTATTTCACACAGGATGTCATCTAGAACACATACTAGGCCAACTTATTTACAAGATTACAACTACATACTACCTAAACTGCAGTCCATACCAAAGCCCATCTCAGACATACCTACTACCTCTCTTATTGCTGGAATATCTTTTCCATCCCTGTTCCATCATGATCATATTACTTTTTTTAGTCTAAATAGTCAGCAGTTAATGAAGACCATTTTACTTGAGAGTGAACCATCCTATTAGGAGGAAGCAGTATTACACCCTTCTTGGCAATCTGTAATGACACAGGAACTTGAAGCACTTTATGCCAATCACACCTGGGAATTAGTTCATCTGCCTAGTGTTAAGAGAGTAATAGGTTATAAGTGGGTTTATAAAATCAAACATAAGACAGATGAAAGAGTTGATAGATTTAAAGCAAGGTTGGTAGTTAAAGGATACACTCAGGAATATGGCATTGACTACGCTGAAACCTTTTCACCTGTGGTCAAGATGACCACTATCAGGACTTTACTTAGCCTAGCAGTCAAGAAGGGTTGGACTCGATTCCAATTAGATGTAAACAATACTTTTCTCCATGGAGACTTGCATGAGGAAGTTTACATGGAACCTCCACAAGGTTTACTTCTAGAAGATACTAATCGGTTTGTAGATTTAAGAAATATCTTTAGGGCTTGAAATAAGCCAGTAGACAGTAGTATGATAAACTTGTTGAATCACTATGCTCAAGAGGTTTTACTCACTATGTACATGAGTACTCATTATTTTTTAAGAAACATGGAAAGTCTATGGTATTTGTTGCTGTGTATGTTGATGACATAATCCTCACTGGGAATTATTTGAATGAAATCCAACAACTCAAGCACTTCCTAGACAAAAAATTTAAGATCAAGGACCTTGGACAGTTGCACTATTTTTTAAGGATTGGAGGTTCTGTACAAGGACACAAGCAAACTTATCTCACAAAGAAAATTTGCTACTGATCTTCTCAAGGAATATAATTGCTTGAACTATAGTACTGCAACATCCCCACTTGATTCAACTGTCAAGCTCAAGGCAACAGAAGGCAAGTTGTTAGATGATCCCACTATATATAGGAATTAATGGGAAAACTATACTACCTTGTTGGTACAAGAATAGACATAGCTTATAGTGTACAACACTCAATCCAGTTCCTGCAAACACCAAGAGAACCACACTATAAAGTTGCCTTACATGTGCTCAGATATTTGAAGAATGATCCTATTTTGGGTGTGTATCTCTCAAACAATTGAAGTCATGCCATTACTACATATTGTGACTCAGATTGGGCTGCATGCCCAGATTCAAGAAGATCAGTGAGTGGTTTAATTATTTTCCTTGGAGATAGTCCTATTAGCTGGAAGTCTAAGAAACAACCCACAATATCTTTATCATCAATTGAAGCCGAGTATAAATCAATCAAAAAGCTGGTTGGAGAAATAGTTTGGTTGGAAAGACTACTTACTGAGTTTGATGTGGCACTACCTAAACCTACCAATGTTTTCTGTGACAGTCAGACTGCGGTCTACATTGCTTAATCCTGTTGTTTATGAGAGGACAAAACACATAGAGGTGTATTTTCATTTTGTTTAAGATAAACTGAAGGAAGGGCTCATTCAATTATAACATGTGTCTACCAATACACAACTTGCTGATATCCTGACAAAGTCCTTAACTAGAGTTAAGCACCATGATGTCCTTAGCAAGTTGGCAGTATCCTCCCTACTTCGAACTTGGGGGGAGGGGGGAGGGGAGTGTCAAGATAGATATATAACTCACTCGATAGATTTGACTAGCATTTAGTATTTATTGTATATGGTTAATTAGTGGAAAGTTGTATTCAGTTAGTTAGTGGAGCAGCTACATAATAAGATGGTTAGTTAGTTTACAGCTATTCACAGCTACAACTATCATTAGAGCATGTGATGTATATATATAGAACAATTTACACAGAATAAGATAGTTTTCAGTTCCCAACTTTTATTCTTCAATCTTAGCTCTATTTGCTCTCAGAGAGTTCAAGCTCTCATTGCTCATCAATGGAGGTTTTCATGATCAGTTGTTGAGCTTGATATGATTTTCAACATATATAAAAAAATGTTTTCAAAGTATGTTAATCTTGCCTAATTGGTGTGTACATTTGTGCTAAGCACCTATTTTCTTTTCAAGTAACTAATCTTCAGATACTTGTGGCACTTGCCTGGATCAATTTTTAAAGTAGTTCGATAACTAAGAAATAATCATAAGTATTCATATGGATATTAAAAATAAAAAACAAAAGAAAAGACAACGAACTTTATTCATAAAATAAGGTTGTTGCAATTATTAATTAAAATGTACCACTTTATTGTGTACAGTTCCAACAGATTGACCACAGGGCACAAAAGAATTTTCTGATAATTACTTCACATTAACCTTTACTTTTTATCTCTTTGAAATTTTTGTTCGATTTCAAAATGATAAAATTACGGGCCTTTATCTTGAGATGACAAGTGAGTAGGGTTTACGATTTGGTTAAAAACATATCCAAATTGAAAATCAAATCAAATCTATTAAATAAATAGACTTTTATTTGGTTTGGAATTTTAAAAAATTGATATTTGGGTTTGTTTGATTTTATTAAAAGCTAATAAAAAAAAAGTTGAACCAAGCCGATAAATTATATACCCAATTCTATAATTATACATATATGCAATATGTTAATTTTTATAAATAATTCTGAATGCTTTGTATACGTTTTATGAAAATTGTATTCATCTCTAATAGGCTAATGAACTTAATACCCCTTAGGCTTATTTTTAAAAGAAAGGCATTAATTCACACTCGTTATCCAACTAAATAACTATAAGATTTATCTATATTTTTTATAACTATATTCAGTTGATTAAAGCTTACAGATCTTAAAGCATTTTCTCCATAATCTAAAAAAATTAGCCACCATGATAAAAGCTAAACACAAGAAGGATGAAAAAGTACATATAGAATTTTTTTTTTAAAAAATACAATTCTTATGCAAAAAATACCAACTTTCACGATTCACTCTAATGAAATTTCAACTAAATCTTCATTAAATCAATGAGATAATCCAATTACTCATAGCACAACCTTGACTCTGGACCAAACCCTGACCTCGACTCAAGACTTGACCCTAACCCTAACCTCGATTAGACTCAACCAGACCCCGATTAGGATCCAAAACCTAGATCTTCCTGACTTGAAACTCAAACCTCAAGGTTTGATCCTGACCCCAACCTCGACTCAAACAAGGACTTGAACCCAACCTGGACTCATAACTCGGCCATGACTTGTGACTTGATTATTTTGACTTGATCTCCACCTAACCTTAACTCGAGAATCGAGCCCTACTTTTTAACCCCAACTTCACTTAATTCAGGACTCGATCCTAATCCTAACCTCGACTTGAGTCATTACCCTGACCCTTATCTGGACTGGGACCTAAGACTTGAACCTCAACTAGATCCTAACTAGTGACTCGACCCTTGACCCTAATTTGAGACTCAATCCCGATGTTGACTCAAAACACAACCTTGGCCCCTAACATTAACCTGGGATTTGGACCCAATTTTAACCCTGAACCTAACTTCGGGTCGACTCTCGACCCGCGACTTAACCCTTTACTCATTATTAAGGATAATTCTTGACCTGGAACTGGGGCACGATCCCGATTTAATACCCCAACCTTGATTTGACCTCAACTCAAGACCAAAACCCCGACCCTTATTCGAGACCTAACCTCTAACCCCCAAACTCTAACCCTTACCTGGGACCCGTAATTTAGCCCATCTTGATTTCTCTAAAAGAAAATAATAAAAGTTGAGCCAATTTGGTAGGTTGGGTTATAATCCATTATTTAACCCATTTTAATCCATCCCACATTATCCCAAGTATGATTTAGCCAAAGATTATACATTGGTTCATATATTCACTTAGCCCATCTTGACCCACTCAATTTCAGTCCAAACAACTTATTTGTCACTCCCTACCTATAAAACCTCGAGGTTGTATCATATTATACGCCCTTCGGAAATCATTAGAAGCCAAAGGAGCACTTTAGAAGAAAATTATAGTTGATATTACCTTAATAAAGGATTATATCCTCAAACCACCAAACCAACGATTGAACCTCTAGAATGTGATGCTATGGGTAAATTGAGTGACATGTGTGATGTCAACCTCACTATATTTAGTCATTATTTTGCCTCAAATTTTGTCAACCTCACTCACATGCCATCATATTTTGCTTCACTATATTTATTATTTTGCCAAATTTTGTCAATCTAACTCATATTTACCCCTCATACTTTTGAAGATTACTCAAGGAAGTGATTGGTAATTGAATTGAATTAATTTCCATCAAATGTTCGAATTTACTATTTAGAGTTGAGCGAAATCCTAGGAATTTCCATAACTAGCGCGATTTATATTGAAATTATTACAATTCAGATGAATGTGTGAGGACAAATGGATAAACAACTCATATGAATGTATGAGGATAAGTGAATGTTTTTAGGGGTCGTCTGGTAGAGTGTATAAGATAATACTGAATAGGTTGTATTAGTAATGCTGGAATTAGTAGTGCAGGGATTAGTAATACGAGGATTAGTAATACTGGGATTATTTTTTATGCAGTGTTTGGTTTGATGTATTAAAAACAATATGTATTGTTATATTTTAAAAAGAATATTGTTTGTTTACAAAAATACCCTTTGACATATTATAACTTTATGTATTTTCTTTGCAAAACTTTATTATTCTTTTTTTAAAATAAAAAAAAGTAAAAATATAAGTAATTATTTACTTTGGAATTTTTAGATTCAATCATTCACTTATAAAAAAAAAATTATCTCTTCTTTATTTTTTTGTTGATTTCACGTTTTGATGTTCTTACGTTGGAGGGAGATACGTATAAATTTTGAATCAAATAATAGAACTATTATTAACATAAATTTGTGTTCCGTAGAGTGTTAAAGCTAAGTAGAAAAATTATTTTTATTTATAAATATTTTATTTACAAAATTAAAGTTTGTATGCAATTTATTTTCGGATTTTGACCAATAAGTATTTTTTAAGTTAATGGAGTAGTTTTTTAATGACTAAAATTATTTGAAGGGATATTATTATCTTGATAAATTGAAAAGACATAACTCAAATTGAATAAATTGAAAAGATTTTAAAAAATAAATAAAGAAATTTGGGGGCATTTTTGTCTTGAGACATATTTATCCATGGATTGTAATCCATGGATTACTAATCCTCCAAATTGGGTGTATTAATTATACACCCTATAATACCATATAAGGTGTATAACTAAGCCATGTATTAGTTATATATAGCTTCAAAATTACTACCAAATAATATATTAACTAATCCCATAATTTAATCCATGGATTATAAAAATAATCCATCCTACCAAACGAGTCCTAGTGACTTATTTTTGAGTAGCTAGGTACATTGGCACTGTTGCTGTGTCCATGATATCACAACGTGTTCCTCAACTATTTTGGACTTTTCTCCAAAACGGAACAAATGGTCCACATTCATCATATACTTCCTCCTTTTCATAATAAATGAATTATTAGATTTTGGTACAGAGATTGAGGAAAAAACATTAAATACATCAATTTAACACAATTTTCCATTTTTATCCCCCCAAAAAAAAGTTAACCTTATAATACCTTTTCAAAAGTTAATTGGTTGTCAAATCATAAGGGTAAATTAAAAAAAAAAAAATTTAGTGATTTACTTATTTTAAAACACTAATAAGTACCACAATAATTTACTTATACTGAAACAGAGGGAGTATATAAATTTGACGTTTGCAAGCATAACGAAAACAACTTCCAACCACATGGACTACCTAAACAAGAATGGGCAAAACTTTAGGGGTCGTTTGGTATGGGAATTGAGGTTAATAATTTTGAGATACAATAAGGGCCCGTTTCGCCATGAAAATTATTCACTTTTTTTCGAAAAAATTTTTCAGAGTTGAAAATTGTGGCGTTTGGCCATGAAAATTCGAAAAATAATTTCAGAATTTTTTTTTTGAAAAGGGAAAACATGTTTTTGTTATTTTCACAATTTTCCAACTCCAATTTCAACTTTTATTATTATTATTATTATATAACCCCAATCTTTTAAATTTTTACATAAAACTCTCCTTATAACATTACTTTTCAATATTACGTATATAATAGTTTTAAAGAATAAGATAATTATAATTTCAAACTTAATGCTATCCTAATTAATATATATCTCTTTTTCTCTCTCATCATTATTTTTATCCCTTATTTAATTTTCTCTCTTATTTAAGACATTATTTTACTGCTAATTTATATTTATACCCATAAATATATAAAGTATTATATTTATAATATAAATATACAAAGTCTGTTATATATGAAGTTTATACCATGTATATACCATATACACACATATATAAAAATACAAAGTATAAAGAAACATACTAAGCATATTTATATATTTATGGTATATGATATAATATACCACAAATATGCAAAACATGTTTTACATAGAAATAATTTATTCACACACAGTAAAATCTTTCATGTATAAGAAAATTAAAGAAATAAATTAGTGGCACCTTAAAATTTAATAACAACTCATCATTTCCTATTTTTTAGGTACGGAAAATGAAGGAAATAAATTAAATAAATTCCTAAAAAAATAAATTTGTTTGAAAGATAATATTTGTTATCTAAAAAATAGGAAGCAGTGATCTGTTAATATAACATCCATATTTAAAATTTTCAAATATGAGAAAATGACTATTAATGTAAATATTATATATGTCATAATTGAAATTCATTAAATATGACCATATATATGTAATTATTTTTATAAGAGTGGCTAATTGTGTTCTTTTTCATTAGTAGGTAAATTTTAGTTGGGTGATTTTGATAGTTTGTAAAAGTTAGGGCATAAAATCATATTTAAAAAAGTTTTTTTAAATGTCAAAATTTTTTTTTTCAAAAAAGGCATGGCCAAACACAACTCCAACTCCAATTTCAACTCCAACTTCGAAAATTTTTTGTTTTCATGGCCAAACGGCTACTAAGATTACTAATTATAGTCTCAAAATTATTTAACCTATTATTTGTACTAATAGATGGAATTAGTTATTCCATATAAATAGTGGAATAACATCTAATCCTATGAAATATTTCAACAACAAAACATCCAAAATAATCTCGCAAAGTGAGATTTGAAAAGAGTAGAATGTATGCAGACTTTATCACTATCTTAGAGGTAGAGAGATTATTTCAGATACAGTCTCAGCTCAAGTAAAAAAGAAGTTCAAAGCAATATAGAGAAAGAAATAAAGGAAATGAAGACAGTCATGTCATAACACTACAAATCACCTGAGAAATCATCCTAAATAGCTGTTATTATAATATAAAACGATAATCAAATTGTAAAAACCCCTCAAATAACTTTGTTAACCTCACTCACATGCCAAACTACCCCTAAGGAATTTGTAAATGACTAAATGAGGCATAGAAAAGTGATTCCTATGGTATTGAATCTAATTGGCATTTCCTTGGGTACGAGATATATTTGTCTTTCTGTGTGTAGAAGAATTTGTCCATATTATCGTCTCTGACCTAATTGTCCCCATTCCCTTTCTACTATTTTGTATTTGTAGATTGTATATGCGGTGCATATTGAAAGATAGGCCCACTTTGTATCGTGCACGATTTATTCACCTCTTACCCAACCTAATTGCAAAAAGCAGCCACCTACTTTCTTATCGTGATAAAAGTTTCAAATTTAAAATTTAAGAATCTTGAGTTGTCTCTAAATTTATAACTCTGAAAGAGATTTTTGCATTAATCGGTAAAGTTATTGTTATGGATTTAATTGTCAAAGCAGTTTAATAGACATGGAAGGTAAAGTTGTGTATAGTAAATTTTTATGGTCCGATTCTTTTTCAGATGCAATGTATATCGACATCTTTAATATACCAAACTATCTTTTTTACTAAATTTTACAACTCATCTTAGTTTATAATTAATATTTATATATATTTTTTAAAAAATTAAATATAAATAACAACATGTCATTCTTTTGTAATTTGGAACAATCTAGCAATTGAAAATGGAAAACCACACGTACTAGTTTCCTACGGATTCAGCTCCCTCCAGTGAGCATTCTCATCATTTCCTTCAGTTGCCCTCTTATTTTTTGACACCTGACAATTATTAAATCAAATGGCTAATATTTATTCTATTTATCTAATCACCCACACAAATTAACTCATCTCCTTTTCTCCTCCAAAGTCCCGAATCTCAATCTGCATATAAAAGCATGGTAATTACATGAAGCGATCTTGTTGTTACAACTTGTAACATTGATGCACGATAGGCATATAATCGCTATATACCATTTTTTATTTTATTTTGATGAAAAAAAATCTTTATTCGTCGAGGATATAGAAACTCAAATATTTTAAAATTCTACTAAAAAAGTTGTAAAAAGAGACCAGGAAAAGAGATATCATGGGGTCTCTTTTTCTGAAAAAGAGACCTGAAAAGCGACCTCAATTGTAGGTCGCTTTTTGTAAGAGACCTCATGAGGTCGTCAAAAAGTGACCTCACGAGGTCACTGTGTAATTTTACAAAATTTTCAAAAAAGACCTCATAAGGTTGCTAAATATATTTTTAGTTTTTATTTTTTTTAATGCAATATGACCTCATGAGCTCCCAAATTTATTTTTTTTACTTTGTTTATTTTTAGTAACGACGACCTCATGAGGTCGCTTTTATGCATTTTCTAAATATAAAAATGCAAAGAAAGAAACCTCATGAGGTCTCTTTTCTAAACTAGCAGCAAATTGCTGCTTTTGCAACTATCCACATTCATTTTAATTCAATTCAATAATATATAAAATTCTATAAGCTACATATTAAACGTCCTTCAATCTACACTATATCAAAATCAGCTCTGAAGCAATGCAAAATTGAATAAAAATTACAAAGAAGTCATAAGTTATACACTTTCATTTCAAACTACTTCAAAATTTTCGTACATTCACAAAATACTTAATAATTCTTACAAATCATCACAAAGCACATAATTTAGTCTATTTAATATAATACGAAACTTCAATAATGTAGCAGTATCTTTGCCACATGATCCCCATCCTCTGCATTAGTGGGCTCATCTCTCAACCTCTGTATTGACCATATACTTGAGCTGAATACATCGAAATTTGGGAGGTCTGCATCACCGAGATATGGGAAATTCCCCAATGCAAGTAATTCGTCTAATTAGGCCTTAATATAACTCATCTGAAGTTGCTTAGGACCATCAAAAGATGAAAATTATTACAGTAGCTACAACTTTCCCCGTACCTTTAACACCTTACTAGTTGAAACAAGTAAATAATCAGCAAGACCTTAAAAGGTCAATATGTTAAATTGATCAACATTTCAAAAATAGGGTAATAGAAGTGTACCATTAGGGTATAGAAGTAGAACAAAAAGAGAAAGGAATTGTACCTCTATATCTTCACAATATGATAGTTTTCAATAAGCAACTCTCATCTTTCTCCCTGCACAAAATTAACTAAGTCCAATCCACTACTATTACAAATTGCAGCCCTGCATTACAGATTAATACTTTAAATTGGTAATAGCTAACAATGCATCAAAGTCGTAGATTATGTAGTCCTACAACTAATATAAGCTACATATAAATACTTGGTGTTTTCATTATTTAGGAATCGAATACTAACTTTTTTCTACTTAATGTTGAAGCACATTGTAAGATCTTTTTTTTTAAAGAATAATTATCTTCAAGTTAGAGTTCTTTTGTTCCAATTTTAAGTTCAAAGTTCAATCCTAAATTCAAAATTCAAATGTTCTTCTAATTATTGTGTGTAAAATTCACTGTTACCACCAGACTATAAGTGTTTAGAGTATGCTAGGAGGTCAAAATTGATAATTAACCATCTAAATAATGTTGAAGGTTATGTTGTATACAATATACTGTTTGTAGGTAATTTAATGTTTATAAAGTATAAAAAAAATCCTCAGTTGTAGTGTCTTGTCACACTAATATACACATAGCTAACATTATATTCAGCATTCGTCATCCCACATCGATAGAAAATGAAAGCAGAGAGTTGAGATCGAGTAATTAGGAAAGAGGAGCTCCGTAAGCGAAGTAAAGCATCCCTTTCTCTTTGGCTAAGCTATAACCAAAAAATCTTATAGACCATCTTGCCTTTGCAGTCATAAAAGAAAACAGTCTAATTAATTAGCTAAGTATAGATAGGCAATGTTCATGAATAATGGTTAAACTAAGTAATCACTAATGATCAAATCTATAGAATATTCAAAATTCAACAAATAGTCATGATAAAATAAAAGATCAAAAGAAATTCTCAACAATTCCAACCTTGTCTCAACTTAAAGGAAAAATCCAACTACAAAAAAGTTCCTAAAATTGGTGGACTGGGTATAATCCTTAACAAAATTGAAAAAAAAAAGCATACGTACCTTGGAGAGCGGACTGGGTACCTGGGTGGTGGTGGTGGAGCGGCAAATGACGGCAATCGGTGGAAGCTAGGGATTATGGTAGTGAGAGGAGGAGAAAGAGTCATGGGAAGGGGGGCGGGGGCGGTTGGGGTTTTTGGAAATGAGACGGAGTATGGAGAAAAAAAGGACCTAAAAGTATATTTTATTATATTAAAAATAGAGCAAACATTAAATATTAAATTTTTTACTTAAATAATCAATATGAGGTACTTTTTATAATATATTTTAAACGTTTTAAAAATGTTTAGCGACCTCGTGAGGTAGTAATTCTTTTTCGAAATTTAGTTTTGGCCTGAGGAGGTCGCTATTACTATTTGGTGGATATTTTTTTTCATTTAAACAACCTCATGAAATTTACATTTATAAAAAAAAATTAAAAAAAATATTGAGGATAAAAGCGACCTCATGAGGTCTCTTTTTCGCGACCTATTTTGAGGTCTCTTTTTTTATGTCTCTTTTTGGAGTGTTTTTAGTAGTGAAATGACAAAAAGAAAATTTTCAAATATATCGAAGAAGTATTTTTGTTACGAACTAAAACGGGCTATAATTTTATTTCAACTTTGCTATTTATCTCTGTCTATGCTTTATTGTTGAAGCAAGAAGCTAAGGATCTCATTCATGACCAAACTATACTAATAGCACTGCAATGTAAATTTAAGGAGAGTTAGTCATAACTATCTTGTAGCTCATCTCTAACCAACTTACTAACCAACTCATAGTCTTAGCTCACGTAAGTAGTTAATAATTCTCTCTATATATATGGATCATGTACCATTCACATAAGCAACTTGAATAATATTACTTCATTAATCTTATCTACTCTCATCTAAAATTCTTCTTCTTCTCTTTACATATCTGCATTCTTCTCTTCTTGTATATGTAGAGTTTCTCTCTTAATGATCAAAGAGTTCTTAATCAAAGAAATTTCATTATTCTTCATGGTATCAGGGAGGGAAGATCATAACTAGATCTTTATGTGCATTTATTCATCATCCTATAGTTGTTCCTTGTTGCAGAGACAAAGTTTAATTGACATACTATCAAGTTCTTCTCATTGCTTCATTTCTAGACAAGTACATTCTTGATTTCTTGAAAGTTCTAAAAAAAATGGCTATTGTGAAAAACAACAATCAGTCGACTCCATCAAATCCCTCAGTGGTACAACTTCACAAGGTGTGATTGATCATAATCATCCACTGTTCTTAATTGCCAGTGATGTAAGTGGTATAACTATTGTTTCTACATTGTAACTGGTAGTGAGAATGATATGATATGCAGTAAGTCTATGAGAGTTGCATTGCTATGAAGGAATAAATTAGAATTGGTGGATGAAAGTTTGAAGAAAAAAATCTTTCCAGTTGAACTACATAATTAATGGAAGAAGGTAATTCTTTAGTGTTATCTTGGTTAATAAATTCTGTGTCAAGTAGTCTAGATGTTGGAATTGTGTATGCATCATGTGCAAGCGATATGTGGACTGATTTGAAAGAAAGATTTAACAAGATTGATGGATCAAGAACATACAAATTGCATCAAAAAATTATTTCCATCAGTCAAAGAGTACAATCTGTTGCTGTGCATTACTCTAAACTGAAGTCTTTGTGGCATGAGTTTGAGTCTATGGTACCCTCACCTGCATGTTCTTATGAAAGCTCTAGGGAGTTTGTGCCTTATTTGCAAAGGTTAAAATTGTATCAATTCTTGATATGGTTAAATGATACCTACAGTAAAGCTAGAAGTCAGATTTTACTTATGTCTCCTTTGCCTCTAGTTAACCAAGCTTATGCTATGATTATAAGTGATGAGAATCAAAAAATGGTGTCACAATCAACAAGTAGTGCTGGTCTCGTTGGTGCTACTTTTGGTATAGCTAATGTTGTGGCTATGTACTCGAGAAATGGAGTACAAAAGGGCAAGAAGCATTATAATCCCAATTCTATCTGTGATCACTGATGTCAGGTCACATGATGAGAGATTGTTATAAATTAGTTGGTTATCCCCTAGGCCATCCAAAGTATGGTGAGAAAAGAGGTCTAGAGCAGGGAACCTTTTATAGAGGAGATAAGAGTAAACAAAAAAGAGTTGGTTTTGGGATGTACAACAACAACAATAACTCATACAACAGTGCTCACAATGTGAATGTCATGTCTAAGGAATAGAATCCTACTTGGAGGGGCCAGACTATTCTCTCAAGAATCAAGTGTCACAACATGATTCAAACTAGACTCAACTGACACAAGGTGTCTCCAATAGTGATATTAATGCTCATGTTCAAGAATTTTTGAATAATGCAGAAAGAGCAAATGCTCAATTTATGATGCCTTCTAGGTTCTCTCAGAATCAGTACACTATAAGAAACAAGATATATTGTAGCAACTTTTAGTGGCGACCCTATTTGTTGCTACAAAAGATTCATCTTCAGTGGCGACACATATTTTCGCCGCAGAATATAAATTTTTAGCGGCAAGTTTTCTTGATTCACCACTAATGTGCGTTACTAATTCTGAAATTATCAATTCCGCTAATACCAAAATTTTGGCTCCGCATTTTTAGTGGAAACTTGTAAATAATCACCCCTGAATGTCATTTTGGGGCGACCTAGTCGCTGCTATATTAATTCAATTAATTAATTTATTTAAAAATAAAATGAAAGTTCTAAGTTGAACAAAAGAGAAAGCAAAAGCCGTATATGTATTTTTCAGATTTGGTCAATTTCTCTCTTAAAATTTTTTGAGTTTCTCTTGATAAATCCCTAATTCTTCATTACTTTAACTCTCAAATCTTCTAATACCACAATATTTGGGTACCATCTTACAGACCCGAAAACTCTAATTACATATAGTACTCCGCCAGGTATGTTTTCAAATTCCTTTTCGGATATATATATATATATATATATATATATATATATATATATATATATTTCAGATTTCACCTGAAATTTCTTCAACCCATTTGAAAATATTTAGGAAGCCAAAGAAGGAACGGAGAGAGTATATAGTTTGAAAATTAGTACAAGGTAAGCCATTCGAAGTTATGAAGGTTTGAACTTGTTCGAAGCTTTGAAGGTATAATTAATATTTATCTGTAATTTTAGTTTTAGTATTTTTTGATTCATTGTCTTGACAATCGTCTCTGAGTTATCTCTTTCTATGGTTAAGCTGAAAGTTCACTTCTGAAATTCTAGACTTTTTAATGTTGTTATTGTGATTATATGTTAACAGTTCATTGGGTATATCAAATTCAGTGTTTAAGCAGACGAAAAAACTTTTTTTAGGTTAAAATTATCTGATTGTAGTTTTCAAGATGTATTCTATTGGTTTTGAATTATTTAGTTATACAATATCATATCCGGTAAAACCCTATAAATAGGATCCAGGGAGAGTAAAACTACCTTGTGGAGGTATAGAGAGGCTGTCTCTTGATAATTATTGAGTCATAAGAAAGTTATTTAAGTATTAATCACTAAGAACTGAGTATTTCCCTAAAAGAGAGATGGCTAAAGCTAGTTTTTTGTTGCTCTATTTACTTATGAGAATTGATTTTTTTTATGGGAATTAAAAATTTGTAAGTGCAGAATGGTGAAATATGAAGAAAAAATTAAATGGTCGCTGAAACAACCCAAATAACTTACTAAGCCGACTGATTATTTAAGCTTAAGTTGTTCCATCGTATTACATTTTGGGTTTGATTATCATTTTATATTTGATATTTTCTAAATGGTTTGGTATAGTATGGATGGTTGGTTTGGTATGATTAGACTCGATTGGGTCGATCATGGTTGTGACCCTATTCTAGAGTTTTCATGAGAGCATTACACAATCTTTTTATATGCTTGAAATTCAGCTCATCCAAGGTTGTATACGGTGGTTGGGTTGGGTTAAGGGGGTGGTCCCCGATCTTGGTTGGACTTAGGGTGCCCATTACGACAAGGCCTCGATTCGGGCTGCATCAGATTCATAAGTAGTAGTACATCCTTAGGGTTGAAAGTATGGATCTAGAAGTGTAAAAACAAGAAAATATGGGGCTAGTATTTGGTTGAGGGTAAATTGATAAATCAATGTTTGCTATTAAGTAGGATGAAAGTGATATGTTCTTGTGTTTTAACTAAGAGATAGTGAATATGGTGTTGGTTTCATGGTGGAAAGTAGAGAAGGAGTTATTAGTTAAGGTGAATTATGGTATGCTTAAAGTAGGAGTTCTTGATAATATTCCATTCTGTTAGAAAAGTATAGGTTATTAACGAAAGTAGTATGTTTTTAAGAATTATTAATATGGGTTCTTATTGTGGTTGTAAACAAGAAGTTGGTTGATGCTTATATATCTAGGAGTATAATTTAGATATACGGATGGTAAAGTAGTAGTGATGTGTGGAAGGAGAATGTGCTGATAGATTATGAGAAGATAGACCATAAGATTGTGATAAATTATTATTATTATTATAAGGCTCTAGTGAAATAGTATTTCTTGATGCTTTGCCAAGTAAGAATGGTGTGTGCGGTTGTGGTTAATCATGTCTAGTACTAGAATCTAAGATTGAATAGTGAATGATCATCAAGGTGAAAATGATGATTACTTGGGATAGTGATATTAGTTATATGAAAGGTGAGCTAGTAGGTTTGAAATGATGTATGCAAGAATTTAAGTTCATTTCGTAATTAAGTATGATGGTGTAGGTATGATGTAGAGTGTACCCAAGGTGACATGGGGTTGCATTATTTTTATAAGTTTGTAAAGTGTCGTGTGTGCTAAGATAGTATCCATGAGTTGATAAGTATGAAGAAGGTTAGTGATATAGTGTATGGTGTTCTTGATAGCTAAGTTGGGAGTTATAAGTTGAAGATGTTAACTCTTTTAGTATAATTTAATTCTTATGTTTTAGGGAAAAATATAAGTTTAGGGGTGTGATATTAGTAAGATATGAAGAAAGGGTAAATTATGTGTTTAGATAGACAGGTATGTTGGTGGAGAAGAGTGTAAGTATATGATATTGATTGTTGAAGCTAGAGAAAGTTATGTGTGTTATATATGAAAGGACTGTCCAAGAATGAAGTTAGTATTGTGCAGATATAGTTTATCCGAGTGCATTGAGCTTTTTAGTATAGACTGTTAGAGTATAGAAATTATGGCCCTGTTTGGAGGATATAAAATAGGCTCATAGACTTAGAATGCCAGCTTTGATCTAAGGGGGAGATGATAGGGTGAAGAACCAAATAAAGTTTTGAAAATTAGATTGATTTGCATGTCAATAAGAATTGTGATGAGATTGTGATCCATTCTTGTCTAGTGTATTCCTTTCCTTGTATTTCAATCATTATGGCACCTTATCTATGTTTTGCGTGATAGGGACACACTGTGACTAATGCTTATACACTTCATGCATATTCAAGTTCATTCTCAGCTCCTGTTAATCAAGTCACCCCCCATGAATCTATGAGTTTCACTCTTATGTGAAGAAACTTTTGATAAGTGTGAACCTATGTTTCAAAGTATGCTCAGTTTTCAGAACTCATGGTACACCCCTTAATGACCAGTGAAATTCGCATTATGTTATGTAAGTCCTTAGTTAGATCGCTTTATGGAATCTATGCCTTTGATACTCTATTTCTCAGGCCTTAGTTAAGTGTTAAAGTTATATATAGTATTCTTTCATGCTTTAGGTCCTCATATTCTAGCCCTTCAATAACCTCTTCTTATATTAAGATAGTGGTGATGAAAGTACATGAATAATGGTTTAGATGGGAGAGAGTAGGTGTTCCTTATTAGGGAAAATTTATTGTATGCTTGCTTATTTAAGGCTATAAGTGTGAAGAAAGATTGAGGCAAAGCTTTAGTATATGTCATAGTTAGTTGAGAATTCTAGGCGTGTCTTCTTAGGGATGATGCGTGAAAGTTGTTATTGATAGAGGTATTAGAGAATATGGAAAAAAATTCCTAGGTGAGTTGGTTGCCTAGAATTTCATATGTGGTTATAATGATAGACTTTAATGTCATGTTGGTATATAAGTAGATTAATGTAATATGCTCTAGTGAATCATAGTAAGAGTTTAGAGTTAGTCATTGAAGTGGTAAGGCGTGTTATGCTTAAGATAACAGCTATGAAAAGACATAGAATATTGAATCTGGTGGTTTATACTAGAATTATGTTGTTATGTGTAATATCTTATGACTTCGAGTTAGGCTTGAACATGGTGAGAGTATGTAGTTCAACTCAGAATTTGGTTGGGGTAGTCACATGTACCCATGTGAATGTTATAAGTTGCATCAAATGAAGTGTAGTACTTAAGAGGAAGAGTATAGCTGAGAAAAGTTTTTGAGAAGTGTGGCTAAGCTTGAAAGTTAATAGTTGCATTGCCTAAGACGTAGTAATTCTATTCTAGCTTGTGTTCTATATACCTATATTCCATGAGTTGTAGACATGTTGCAATTCATTATTCGAATCCCATGCTCATATCATGCCCAAAATTACTTCCCTCGATTGTTATTAGAAGTTATGATAAGGAAAGTTAGAGGAAACTCATATTCTGTTCTTTAGTAACTCTTGGAGATTTTATCACATTAGCTACCACTTCACAGTTCTATATGTATGATCATATCATGAATGTTTCAGTTGAGTTCTAAACTCTTAATTTGAATAATCTCCTTATAGTCAATCAATTCATATACAAATCAGTTTCATGATTGAAGTTCAGTTTCATGATTGAAGTTTTATCGTTTCAGCTTAGTTATGTCCTTCATTAGCAAACTTGTTATGTCAACATCATTCCATACGATTCTTATATATGTGTATATGTTCCATATATATCAACTGAGTCAGTACCCTATTAAGGGTGATTCCAGTTATAAGACGATCAATTTTAGAAATTCAGTTTCAAGATAGTAATTACATTCTTTTCATTCAAATATCAGCCTTCATTCGAGGACGAATGATCCCAAGGGGGAGATAATGTAACCCTAGAATTTAAACCGTTGTTCCTATATGTATAGACCCGAATCCCATAATTTTCATGTAAAAATAAGTTTTTTGATCAATTATATAGTGTGGGAACATCTTTTGATATGAATTGAGGTCATAAAAATCTCCTAACTCAAAATAAATTGAGAATTTTTTTACCGATTAAGTTTTAGTGGATATTTCAACTTAGGTCAACTTCTAACGACCATTACTCCTATAATATAACTAGTTAGGGGTCTTACTATATATAAAATGAAAGTTCTTCTTGTCTTCTTTCTAGCTCATCCAATTTCACCTTAATCCAATATCAGAGTAGAAAATAATGCTCATTTTACCTCGGAGTATCTATCTGAGAGAAGGTGACGACTTGACTTGACAAGCTGTCAACTGAGTGATGAGTTTTAAACTTAGTCATAATCCTTAACTAGAAAACACCTTAAATCACTTAGGTAAGGTGACAACTAAGTTGATAAGTTATCAACTAGTTGACAAGTTGTCAACTAAGTCGTCAACCTTAACCAGAAAGTGTCCAAGTCCAGCTAGAGGTTGATCACTAAGTTGATAAGTTATCAACTAGTTGACAAGCTGTCAACTTAGTTGTCAACTGAAAATTTATGCAATTTTCTTTTTGTATTTTCTTAGGGGTAATTTAGTCTTTTCCTCCCATCAACCTCCTCTTCCATGACTCAAAACCTCAAATACACATTATTTTGCCTATTCAAAGTCAATTTTAAAAGTTCATTCTTCTCTCCACTCCCAAGAACTAAAAACAAGGGTTTCTTCCAATAATTCACCTCCCAAGGATCCAAATCTAAGTTTCCTTGGAGAAGTCAAGAAATTTAGGTAAGTGGGTATTCAATGAGGGTTTTCTTTTATCCTTATGCCCAAATATTGATTTTGTTCATGAATTTTATGATCTTCATAAAGTAAGGCTTTACCCAAATTGTTACTCCAAGTTTAAATTTAATTTTTCATGATATAATTTTCACTCCTAAGCATGTTTAATGATTATTCATGATTTCTTAGGTCCATATCTTATCATTCACGCTATTCTCTAATCCAAGCATATGATCAAGCTTTATAAGTTTTCCCTAATTTCTTCAAATTATTTTGTAATTAAACCATAACTACATGTTTTCCCATAAGAATGACATCCTCTCATGTTCAAGAATTATGAATTTCCTTATTATGATCAGTTGTTGAATTTTTGAGCTTTATTCATGAAATTTCCTTATTATGTTATTTTTCGAATACCATAACTTAAGTATAGCAGTTATCAGCGTATGTATCAGTTTATGCTTCTGTGTCAGTTCAGTTGAGAGTAGAACTTAGCACCGAGCAAACCTAGGGATGAAGGCTTACCTGTCAGCTTATGGTGAGACCTTTAGTAGCAGTCCCAAAGTTCTAGAACTATATATCCAACATAGGTTATGAGAGATCTTCCTTCCAGTATAGGGTTGATACTCTCTTAGGGGCACCTTTCAGTTTAGGGTGACATCTTAATCCTTTGGGACATCAGTTTAGTGGATCCACACAACTAGTATTGGTATCCTTGGTAAGATACTGGCACCCTTCCAATTAGGGTTACAAGTTGGATCCTGATCAGCTCAGATTGGGCATGTCGGTTAAATGTTAGCTCCCACAATCTTACTTCAGTATTCAGATTATACCAGTTCAGGTTTGCATGATCAAGTGTCCAGTCTATCAATTATTTATTTAATCAGTTTTAGAGATTATTTTAGTACATATTTATGCTTGGTCTTGCATTCGTTTTTCATGTTCATGCAATCATGCTCAGTATTCATACATGATCCTCAATACAATTTTACAGTCTATTTAGCTTTAACTTGAGATTTACATATAGAATTCATATTTCTACCACTGTCCAATTTATAGAAATATTTTAGCTCATGATTTTGAAATTTCCTTATGCCTTATAGTTTTTATGCACATACATGTTTTATATGCATATTTTAGTAAATGGTTTATGTCCTCTATTTTAATGCAATATTTTAAGTATTTTCATGATTAGGGAATGTGTCATATACTCGGTATATTCCAAAGTACTGACCACATATATGTGTCTGTGGCTATATTGCTTCATGATGTAGGTATCAATTGTAGCCCACAACACCATGATCAGACAGAACACAACTTTCTGCCAATAGGTGATGAGTTCTCTTGATTCGAGAACTTGAGTCAACTCTAGTTTTGGTATTATATTTTATTTAGTCATATTAATTAGGGATGGCTGAGGGTCATGTCCTGGCTACCTATAGTCAGTATTAGTAGAGGCTTCATAGACAGTCAGTCAGAGTTGATGTATATGTCATTGTATTCAGTTTAAGTTCACTTTTGTATATTCCAGTATTGTAAATATTTCCAATAGATTTGTAATGAATAAGTTCTTCCAATGACATCTTTTTCGCTTATTATTTTTAGTTTTATGTAATTTATTCAGTTGCTCACAAATTATGCCAGTATTATGGGTTTAGCTTGGAATTACTCATGTTTCTAAGCACCGTGTGATATTCAGAGGGTAGTATCTAGGTGTTACAGTAATACTGGAGCCTTATTAGTATCCACTAAACCTCAAGAGTGGATCATTGATATAAGTGCCACTAACCATATGGTTTCAGACTTAGAGTTAATCAATCAACAAATATTGGTTAAGTCTAATAAAGATAGAAAAGTCATGCTATCTAATGGTGACATCACTATAGTTACACACACTGGCTCTAGCAACATCTCTGATCATAATGTGATACACAATGTGTTTCATATACCATAATTCAAATATAATATTCTATTTGTGTTTGAGGCTACTAAACAGTTGACTTGTTCTGCTACCTTTTATCCTAATTTTGGTGTTTTTTTGGATCTCTTCAATGGGAAGTTAAAGGATATTGGTAGAGAATAGCATGGATTATATTTCCTACTCATAAATAAGTTGTCAGATGTAACCAATACTGGCTTGATCAGCAGCAAGCAATAAGATTCTAATTAGCTTAGAATCTCAAAATACTAGTAGCATTAATCTATGGCATATGAGACTTGTTCATGTATCTAATAGTGTGTTGTCTAGATTGTTTCCTTAATATTAAAAGCTGATAGTTGATACTATACATCAGTGGACTGTATGTCCTTGTTCTAGGAAAATATGATTAGATTTTCCTATGAGTATGTCTACTACTTCTAATGCTTTTGAATTAATGCACATGGACCTCTGTTGACTATACAAATTTGCTACTACGATGGCCAAAAGTTGTTTCTAACAGTAGTAGATGACTGCACTAGATGTACTTGGATTTTTTTACTCAAACTAAAATTAGATGTCTTCAGGGTTCTTAAATATTTTGTTACATATGTGAAAAATCAGTTTAAGACTCATATGAAGACCATTAGAACAGACATTGGCACAGAGTTAATAAATTCTCAATGTGTAGACTTAGTTAATAAACTAGGCATTGTACATCAAAAATCTTATACATATACCCCTCAGCAAAATGGTATTGCTGAGAGGAAAGACAGACATATCCTATAAGTGACTAGAGTTATAGATTTCAAGGTCATATACCTTTGAAATATTGGGGATATTATGTAAAGGCTACAGTGTATATCATTAATAGACTTTCCTCAAGTGTGTTAAATAGCATTTAACTTTAGGAGAAATTGCATACTAAGAAACCATAGCTAGATCACTTAAGAGTTATGGGTTGTTTGTGTCATGCAAAAGTCCTGCATGAGACTGATAAACTTATGTCAAGGTCCGGACAAGCCATGCTCATGGGTTATTCTGAGAATAAAAAAGGCTACATGCTATATGATGATACTAACAAAGTGTTGTTTGTTCATAAGGACTTTTCATTTAGGGAGGACATCTTTTCCTTCCAAAATAACAAAGGCTCTGCCCTTATGTTTCTACCTCTATCTCAAGTGGTACTAGAAGATTTGCCTGTTGGAAATTAACCTGTAACAACTTCACATACTGAGGACATTACCACTGCTCCAATTTCAATCAACATTCAAACTCAAAGAAAGTCCACAAGAGGTAGGCATCCTCTAACTTGGATGAAAGACTTTGTGTCACTTAATATGCACAATGTGCCTTGTGCACTATCTAACTATCTATCATATGAGTTTATTTCCCCTAAATATCAAGATTACTTAGCTTCTTTCTATACTAATATGGAACCCTTCTCTTCTGCAAAAGTTATAAAGGATCCAAAATGGACAGAGGCTATGCAACTAGAGATATCTATAGTAGAAAACAATCATACTTGGTAGGTAGTACATCTACCACAGGGTAAGATACCTATTGGGTGCAAATGGATATATAAAATCAAATATAAGGCATCAAATGAGATTGAAATATTTAAAGCAAGGTAGGTGGCTAAGGGTTATCTCAGACAGACGAAGTAGACTATCAAGATACCTTTAATCCTATTGAAAAAATGAGAACTCTGAGAACTGCTTTATCTATTGCTGCATAAAAAAGGTGGCTTGTTCATAAAACAAATGTATATAATGCATTTCTACAGGGTGACCTACATAATGAAATTTATATAGCTTTCATGGGTTTTAAGATCCGGGGGGAGTCAGCAAGTATGCAGGCTCTTAAAATCACTCTATTGCTTTAAGCAAGCACCTACACAATGGAATGTCAAACTTGTTAAAGCTCTTATAAATTATGGGTTCAGAAAAAGCCAATATGATCACTTTTTCTTTCTTAAAAATAGTCAAGCTGGTATAGTTGTGATTTTGGTATATACTTATGATATTCTAGTCATAGGTGACAACCTAACTGACAATACTGTGACTAATACTGCATTGTATAAAGATTTCAAGATAAAAGACTTAGGAGAATTAAAGTATTTTCTAAGAAGTGGGTGTATAGATCAGACAATGGAATCCTTATGCATCAAAGAAAGTATTCATTAGAACTCATATTAGAAATACGTACGGATACAACTACTAAGTTTACAACCAAAGAATATGATGATCACTTCAGAAGTACATCAGAAACTCAGGATGTTCAACTTACTGTTATAGGCTCATACCAGAGGTTGGTTGGTAAACTACTCTATCTAATTGTAACTAGACCTGATATCTCACATAGTGTACAAACCTGATGATGTCCAATAAATACCTCCTTTTAAATAAGATACGGTGGTTGTCAAGATATAGTAATCCAACTAAAGTTGGGGTCGAATCCCAAGAGAGCATGTGGAATTGCAGTTATCAGTAGTTGTGGTCTACGGGTAGTATTAGAAAAGTAAATAGCGAATTTGCTTGTGGTAATCTTGAGCAAGTCATAATATTAACTTTAGTTGTAATCACTCGCAGGTGAACACTAGGATTTCATTCCCCCTGGCTTCTCAACTCCTATGTTTATCGTGTTATGTTGAACTATCCCAATACCTTGCATGCAGAATCGATAAGTTATGTACCTTCTACAATTTTTTGGACGAGTAGAAGGATTTCACCCTTTACCTTTTAAGTCTCAAGATGGTACATTTCTAACCCTTATCTTGATCCCAGTTAACTATTACCTTTTGAATCTCTAGTTATTAGATGAAAACTAACCATCATAATTAGATATTACCTAGTAGCGTGGATCGACAGTTAAACCTCAAATTACTATTGTCATTATCTTTTCCTAGTCACTTCTCCTATTTTGGAGTAAGTAGCAATATCTAGGCGGGATCTTAATGTTTGCAACAGTTAATACAACTATTATACTGAATATAATGCAATACATGCCATGGGTATTGGTTTCGTTCAACAATTACACTTTTCCTACTTTGTCAATCAGCCAGGGTTTGCACAACCCTAGCTATGGGTTTATAGTAGCTCATGGTTGTGAAGAAATTAACGACATTCATAATTGAAAGCTTAGATGAAATCACAATGATAAGATGAATAAAAACCCAAAACCCTAACATGATTAATCAAATAGAGTTGATACAAGGGAATTCAAAGATCAAAGATGGATCTTGGAATCAAAATATGTTTTTGAGTATCAAAAGTATGTAACTCCTACTAAAAAGTACACAAGGGTATTTATAGTACATGAGGAAACCCTAAAAATAAAGGTCGAATGAACTAGGAGAAAACAGGTTCGGTGGCTACATGTGGTCTGCACCTGTAGTTTGGTCACGGGCGCAAGTTGTACCTACGGTCTGGCTCTGAGTACAGGTACAGACCGTAGGTACCAGATAGGAAAAATCCTGCAAGTCAGCTTTCGAGATTTTGGACTTCCGGCACCTTTTTTGTCTACCTGCGTCCTTTAGGTCCTACCTGTAATCCATGGGTTGACTTAGTAAGTGTCGGGAGTCAGTTTTTCAGCTCTTTTTCAATTCTTACACATACTTTGTTCAGGATCAATCCAGAAAACATCTCGATCATCCGTAATGCTCCAAAAAGTAGCCAAACACATTTTTCACCCTTTTTCATGAATTTAGCATCCAAAACATTATTTCTTTCAAAACATACCCAAAATAGACCATATCTAACAAAAAAGCCTCAGAAACTTACATCTTCCTTGTTTTAAGCATCAAAAATACTATATTTCTATAGCACATCTACACCCTCAACTTAGAATGTTTGCATATCCCCAGGCAACAAAAACACAACACAGTAAAAATGACACTTAACTAGGAGAATCTAAGCTATTCAAGATAGTTAGTCATCACATTAAGTTCAAATCACAACCTCTCCCTCCAATCTCAATTTTCAAAACCAACTATGTATGAACATAAAGCACAACAGTGTGACACAATGGGATCAAGATATGGCAAGTACATTAGCTACAGATAACCACTCATATGTACAAATTCCACTACCCGAAACAAGCAAATAGGTAGCAACATGACTCAAGTTCCCTTACAACAAGGATGTCCCATTCATTCATATGAAGTAATACATGTCAATGGAGGGATGGTCAAGAGACACCGATACTCAACAAAGAAGTTCTAGTCAATTCATGTCAAATACCATAGGCTTGCCCTTATTTTCTTTACCTTGCTGTAACGCCCTAATTTTCTAAAATCGAAATGCCACACGGTGCTCATGATCTCGAAGGACCACAAGTTAACCCTTTTCTAATATCTATACCTGTGCACTACATAACATACTAAAATAAATATGGAAAATTGACAGAAACTTTCCATAAGGTTCAAATATGAAAAAAATACTAAATACTAAAAACCAAATACTAATACATCTGTCCGAAAACATCTAAACTTGTCTGAACTGTGGAGTTGATGGGACATGTCCTCAACTAACTCTATCTACTGACAATAAATTGAGTCTAATGCTATAATAAAATAAGGATCATCCTCGAATAAAGAGTACCCACTGCTACGTCTACTGCTGCTGACTGAGTCTGGACTGCTAAGGGTTCTCTAGATCTCGCATTTTGGAACCTGTGGTATAAGACACCATAGTCCAAGAGAAAAGTATGTGTCAGTACTTTGAAGGTACTGGTATGCTAGATGAGGTAAGGATAAATGCAAGGGCTTATGCATGAATATAGGTTAACGGAATGATATGAGAGTACTGAATAAGGACATATGCATGAATGCACAAACCAAAATTGGAATCACAGTAACACTGAATACAAACTCTAAATACTGGTTTTTAAATACTGACTTACTGATGACTGAGTCTACTAGTACTGATGTCTGAATTTACTAATACTGAGAGACAGAATAACTGAGTCTATTGAGATTGATATCTAATCTTGCTGATACTAATATTGATTTATTATATCTTAGATCAAGCCTATATAATGGGTGACCTCTGAGTTTACTGGTAATGATACCTGATACTTGATAAACTGAATCTGAGATCAAGCCTAAATAATGGGTGACCTCCGAGTCTACTGATAATGAATATGATTATCTGAATCTGAGATCAAGCCTATATAATGGGTGATCTCTGAGTATACTGGTAATGAATATGATTTTTTGAATCCGAGATCAAGCCTATATAATGGGTAATCTCTGAGAGGTATTCAAAACTAGTATAACGGGTGACTCCTCAACTGAATTCTTTTACTGAGACTGAATCTAAAATTGAGACTGTGGGAGATAGTCATCTAACTGACATGCCCCTTCTAGCTTCTTTGGGGTCCAACCTGTAACCCCAGTTGGAAGGGTGTTCGTACCGTACCATGGGTAAAGATACTTTTTTCTAAACCCAGTATGCCATGCCTAATATAACGGGTAACACCTGGTTGGATCTAAGCCTAATATAACGGGTGACTTCAGGGAGGTAGTCAAGCCTAATATGATGGGTGGTTCCTTATCCTACACTGGCTACGTAGTTCTAGAGTGCAGGGATTGTTATTAATGACTTTTCCTAAAATAATAGGAAAGCCATCATCCCTGCCCTCACTTGGTGCTGAATCCTACTCCCAACTGAATAGACACTGAACTGTTTCCTAGACTGAGATGAATCTATTACTGTTCATCTTGCTTGGCTGAGCTGATTGAATCTACTTGATTCCGTTTTCTGGTGGAATACTTTTGAAGTTTTGTTAGCTTACTGAGTTTCACTGAAGTCTGAATTGAATACTGGATACTACTGAATACTATCGAAGCGGAACTGAATACTGAGTTGGATTATACTGATACTGAGATTGAATTGAACTAGTACTGAGATTACTGAATTTTCTTAAGTTCTGTACTGGCTGAATTCTACTGCTCATAGCATGACTGAAATTATCTTGAGACTGACTCGGCTCTAGACACGCAGCTAAATTTTTGGGTATAAATACCCCCAGGACTCAATAGCATAAATAAATAAGACAGGACCACACTTGAGTATCATGAC
Source organism: Capsicum annuum (assembly GCF_002878395.1). NCBI lineage: Eukaryota > Viridiplantae > Streptophyta > Magnoliopsida > Solanales > Solanaceae > Capsicum > Capsicum annuum. Next base: position 104,215,157 of record NC_061122.1, on the reverse strand, counting down.
AATGGACTTTCATTAACAACACAATCAATACGATATCTCGTCAATCACTTGAATGTCATAAACATGTAAATGTATAGGGAATGCATACTAATACCTTAAAGTTGTTCAATAAGGAATACACATGGATAAGAATGCATGCAACTTATCATAATACATTCACTAAGGAATTTCAACAAACGCTTGGCATGCACTAGTTATCACATAATTGGGGATTTCATGCTTAACATACTAAAGAGGGAACTATTCTCTTTACTTAAGCATTCTAACAAACATATGGGGAGCATGCTTTGGTTATACCAAAAATTCTATACTTAATTATCATGAATACATCAATATCATGCAACTTGAAGAGGGTTTATCATGAACATCATACAATTCATCACATACTAGAATCAACTCTTGAAATTGGTAGTCTAAATCATGAATTAAAACTCAATAATAACATGAACTTCAATTTCAATTCATATGAATCATGAAAACTCATAAATATAAGATCTTTGAATTTAGAAAAGGATTCTTGAAGCATACCTTGTTATATGATTCTCAGAAGATTTACGGAGAAATCTTGATGACTTGGGTCTTGAGCTATGAACCCAAATGGTTGTTCTTGAAGAAAATTGAGAGAAAAATAGTATATTTGGGTGAAATAATGAGAAATCTTGTGTTAAAGAGTATATATAGGGGTAGAAAAATGACCGTCTTGCCCTTGGAATTAAAATCCAAAACTGAAAAAAAAATTGATTTTACATGTTGGCGCGATGCGGTGGAAATTGCATTGCCACCTTAGTTGCAAACTGAAAAGCCACCACGACGTGGTGCAATCACATAAGCTTACTAGATTTTGACAATTGCCATTTTGGCTTGCTCCGCGATGCGCTAAAGTACCAGGTGGTACACTGTCTCACTAAAATGGCTCTAACTGTTCGCCCGAGTGTCAGATTTGGGCGAATTTGGTATCAATGGAAAGCTTATTCGATTTCCCACGGGATACAAAGTCAAAATCTTAAAAATTTCACATGGAATAAAATATATTTATCTTTAAAGAAAGATATTTGATGTTTTAGAGATAAATTTGAACTAGGAGAAAGGTGGGGTATTACACTTAGCATTCAAATAGTCAAGTTAGGTTCACTATAGGACTTTTCTCAGCTTGTAATGTAGGCTTGGGGGTTGGTATAATAAATATGGATATTTAGAGTGACTAAGACTCTTTGGCACTACACTAACCTTGGGGTCTCACTTATTTTCCAATTTCCTTCTTATTCAACCCTAATTTCTCCCTTTTATTCTTTTATGCACATTCAAGTTGGGTGTGGTCTTTCATTCCTTATTTTTTTAACTTTTTATTTTTTTGTTTTTCTACCACACCCATCCCTACTTTCTTTTTCTTACTTTACCCTTATTCATACCTATTTTACACTATGCACTCCTATGATAGCCACCCTCAACTTAAGCATTTTGCCTGTGTTAAGGTGCATAATTTCCAAGGAGGACCTGGGCCAAAATAGGTAAATAATACTACAAATGGGAAGGTGGATGGTAAAAACAAGAAAAATAGGCTTACAAGGCTCAAATCAAGGATCAAGGGATATAATTCGCACATGGAAGGTCATTTAGGCTAAAAGTAGACTAAAATAAAAAATAGCCTATGATCCTTTCCTAACTGACTACCTAGGCAAGGGTAACCAGGCAAGTTCTGAATTTAACACACAAAGGAAACTAGGTAGTATCTCACACACACATAGCACAGAGATAATATTACCAACTACTACCTATCCAGTTCATGTAATTATTAGCAAATGGTTATTATGTCCCTAATCTTAATGCCATAACAAGATGCACAAAGTTCACATATATATACATCAACACAACTCTAAAAACTCAAAATTTTGGAGGGGTATAAAAAATCAATCAAATCATGACTACTGCCCTAAATACTTAAAAATCTCCTAATTACATAAAACATCACGAAACAAAACATAATATGCCTAAACATGTTAGCTCTACTAAGAACAAGACTCCAAGGAAAAGAGGCACGGTAATAAAACCCCCAAGAAGACATCAATATCCACAAGCAGCCCCACCTTAACTGCAATCATACACTGTCCCAAATGCATCAAATCGAAACAAGAGAGTTAGGACATACTTGTGGTACCATGGGTGCAAAGATCCGACATTAATCACACAATATGAATACAAACAATAAAATACCTTGGGTTTCCTCCCAAGAAGCACCTTATTTACTGTTATGGAATGATGTAGTACCCTAGGCTACTCAGACTTTTCCAAGGTCTATCTCAGAACATACTCTAACTTATTCCAAGTTTTCTATGTAGTGTTTCACATACTGTCTGTCCACTTGAAATGAGACATCACCATCACGCTTTACCTCAATATTAACCACAGTGAATGGTCTATTCCATCTTGATTTTAACTTGCCAAGAAACAAGCGTAGTCATGAATTGTATAACAAAACCAAATCACCGAGTTTGAATATTCTCTTCTCGATCTTTTTGTCATGGTACAACTTCATTCTTTCTTTGTATATGACTAAGCTCTCATAAGAACGGAGTCAAAATTTATCCAACTCATTCACCTTGCTCAACCTTAAGTTCACTATATCTCGCCACTTAAAATTCAACTTTTTTTATGCCCATAGCGTTTTATGCTCAAGCTCAATTGGTAGGTTACATGCTTTTCCATATGTCGACTGATATGGAGGGGAACCTATGAGGGTCTTATAATTTGTTCGATAGGCCCAAAATGCATTATCTAACTTTCTATACCAGTCAATCTGGTTGGCATTCACAGTCTTCGCCAAGATGAACTTTATTTCTCTGTTGAAGACTTCTACTTGCCCGCTTATCTAAGGATGATAAGGTGTTGACATATTATGCCTTACACCATATCTATCAAGCAAGTCCTTGAACAAGCAGTTGCAGAAGTGAGAACCACTATCACTAATAATGGCACGTGGAGTGCCAAATCTAGAAAAGATGTTTTTTTTAGAAAAATGGTGACATTTCTGCCTTCATTGTCTAGAAGTGTAACTGCCTCCACCCATTTTGATACATAGTTGACCACTACAATAATGTATCTCATGCCATAGGAGCTCACAAATAGACCCATGAAATCAATCCCCCATACATCAAACCGCTTCAACTTTAGAATTAGCGTCATGGGGAGTTTATAGAGTCAAGAAATACTGCCTTAACGCTGACATTGGTCATAGGCATGTGCAAAATCATAAGCATCCTTGTAGATTGTAGACCAATAAAACCTACATTGTAGAATATTATGGGTTGTTCAAGTACCACTATGATGACCCCTAATTGGTGATGAATGGCAAGCCTCTAGAATGCTCATTATCTCCATCTCCGATGTATATATATTCAAATTACACAATATGCATAAACTTTAAATAGATACGGCTCATCCCAAAAGAATTTCCTTACCTCATGGATAAATCTCCATCGTTACTGGACGGATAAATTTTCTTGCTTGTCAAGTAGTTGGAAAAGTTAGCAAACCAGGGGATCAAATTATGAGACGTTACTAACACACGCTCATCTAGAAGAGAATCATCTATATCAAGTCTAGATAAATGGTCTATAATATAATTTTCTTTCCCTTTCTGATCCATGACTTTAAAATCAAACTTTTAAAACAAGAAGACCCAACGAATCAATCATGGTCTTGCATCTTTCTTCGATATTAAGCACCTTAAGGCTACATGGTCAGTGTTAACTATCACCTTGGTCCCAAATAAATAAGATCAAAACTTCTTAAAGCCAAAAACCACCACAAGCAGCTCCTGTTTTGTAACTGTATAATTTTTTTGTGTGGGGTTTAACGCTTGGCTGGCAAAATATATGGGATGCAAGATCTTATCTCTTATTTATCCTAGGACAGAACCCAAGGTCACTCTACTCGCATCACACATAACCTTAAAAGGTGCAAACCAGTCAGGTGACACAATGATGGGTGTCAAAATCAACCACTCCTTTAGGCTTTTAAAAGCCTTGAGACACTCATCACTAAACACAAATTTCACCTACTTCTCTAAAAATTTTCTTAGAGGATTTATAATTTTAGATAAGTCCTTGATGAATCTTCTATAGAAACCTACATGACCCAAAAAACTCTGTATTCCTCTAACTGATACTGACGGTGGAAATTTCTCAATCACCTCAATCTTGGTTTTGTCCATCTTAATACCATATTTTGAGATCTTGTGCCCTAGCATGATACCTTCTCTCACCATGAAGTGGCATTTTTTTAATTTAGCACCAAATTACACTCTTTATTTCTCTGTAGTGTACTGGCCAGATAAGCCAAACAATTATCGAAGCCAAACAATTATCGAAAGACTCCCCGACCACTGAAAATTCATCCATGAATACTTTGATCGTGTCTTCCACCATATCAAAAAATATAGACATCATATATCTCTAAAAAATGGCAGGTGCATTGCAAAGTACAAATGGCATCCTCTTGAATGCAAAGGTCCATAGGGGCAAGTAAAGGTAGGTTTTTCTTTGTCTTCGGGAGAAACCATGATTTAATTATAACTCGAATACCCATCAAGAAAATAGTACCAACCCTTGCCTACTAGTCTGTCTAACATCTAATCCATAGACAACATTGGGAAGTAGTCTTTTTGTGTCCACTTGTTCAAATTTTTATGATCCATGCATACTCTCCAATCGGTTACTGGCCTCATTGGCACTAACTCATTATTTTTATTTGGAACCACTGTGATTCCCCCTTTCTTTGGTACGCATTAAACTGGGTTAACCCACTTTCTGTCTGTAATGGAAAACTACCCTAATATATAACCACTTGATTATCTTCTTTTTTACCACTTCTTGCATATGAGGGTTTGGTCGTCTCTGATACTCTATAACGGGAATGCTTTATGGTTTAAGTTGTATCTTATGTGTGCATATACCTGGTGGAACCCCCACAATATCTGCAATGGTCCACCCAATAGCTCTTTTAAACTTTTGTAGCACGATGTCAAAGCTTTCACCTGTGCTCCTGCTAAATCTGTTGGAATAATAACTGGTAAGGTATTGTTGGCCCCCAAGAATACATACTGTAAATAAGAAAGGAGGGCTTTCAATTCCAATATAGGTGGTTCTTCTATTGCTAGTCTTATAAGAGGTGTGGTTCCATTCTTCAGGTCAAGATCCAGCTTCTTAGGGGCATAATTGTAAGAGCCTATTCCATGTAGTGCACTAGTCATCTCATCACAATTTGGTATTCCATCACTCTCAAAGGTCATAATCCCCGTAGCTAATGTTTCTACTCCTAATCTCTCCTTAGTAGGCATATCAACTGTGATCATATCATCATCCACTGCATCTATAACTGCCACTACTCTTATGTCATCTGGCTGTTGTACAGTCATGCATATATCCAACATAATTTTCTTATCCTTCTACTTGACAGTGGTTTCTTTCAAATTCATGTCAATTAACCCTCAACCAGTAGACAAGAAAGGTCTACCCAATATAATCAGATAATGGGTATCCACTTCACAATCTATAATTATGAAATCTGCCAAATTTTTAAATTGTGTTACACGTATTTCCATATCACACACAATACCTACTGGCTCCTTTACAAATTAATCAACCATCAACAACCTTGCAAAGGTAGGATTGAGTTTTCCTAACCCCAATACCTTGTATATCACCATTGGCATTATATTTATTCCTGCTCCCGTATCAAATTAAACTTGATTAATCTCATAAGTCCTAATGGAACATGTGATATTGACTGCACCTGGGTCCCCTTTCTTTTCAACCCATGTTGTTTGAAAGTCTGAGCTAAATTGTTGAACTATGTTTTGGAGATCTTTTCCAATCCAGTCATCATCGTAATCACTATTAAAATCATCATCACTACAGGTCAGCTTCTCAAACTCTGCCTCAGGTGGCTCATCAGTGTCAACGTCCTTCTTTTTAGGCTCATCAGTAGTAAACAAAAAGTGCTCGTCAGGTGAGGAGTCATCGCTAGTGTCAATAGCCATATAGTGAACAAGTGTTGGAGGATTCTGCACATTGTCACCAGGTAATGCTCCTGACTGTATCTCAGCCAAAGTGGTAGAGATTTGCCCATATTGCTACTCCAACTACTTAATATCAATCACATGTGATTCAACTTTTTAGGCTAATCCTAAAATTTCAGCTTTAAGTTCTATGAGGCAAGCCTCCTGACACTGTTGACTCTTCATCAACATGGTCAATATATCTTATATTCTAGACCTCACCTCACGTCTGCCAGGTGGAATATAGTTATTTCTCTCATCATGATAGTTTCAAACTTGATTCCCTTGCCCTTGGGCTTGGAAACCCGCCAACTCACGATCCACAAAATTTGTATCCTCAGATATCCCAAATTCATGCTCTTTATAAGAATTAGTGGATGAAAATTATTTGACCAACTCACTAATCTCTAAATGTAATAGTGAAATATCCTAAGCTACAACATCCTCAGTTACTCTCTGTTCACTGGAAGCTCCAACGACATAAATATCAGCACTTCTCTCAACCTCTCGAGTTTTCCACCCTCGGTTAGTTAATGAGATCTGATCCATAATACCCACAGCTATCTCCTATTGTAATCTCATAAAGGTTCCTCTGAAATAGTGTCTGCCATTGCTCTGGAATTTGTATTCAGGGCTCTATAAAATATCTCTAATAAGCTTGTCCCTGATATCCGATGGTTGGGTACCATGCTAAGGCTCTTCTTAAACTAGAACTATGCCTTATACATAGACTCTAACTGCAGCTACCTGAAAATTATAAATCTCATCCTTGAGCTACAATACCCTAGATAAAGGAAAGAACCTGTTCAAGAATTAGCTACGTAACTCATTCCATATAGTAATAGTCCCTCTTGGTGTTCTCCGATCCATAAGGATGCTTCTCTAATAAGTGAGAAAGGGAACAACCTCAGTCTCAATGCCTCCTGATCTACCCTCGGTATGGTATCTGAAGTGCATATCCTAGTAAAATTTGAAAGATGTATGTTTGCGTCATCTATAGGCAACCCCGAAAACACACCCTTCAAGTACAAGAGTTGGATCATAGCACGAGAGATATTGAACTTAATATCAAGAGATAAATAAGGAGGTATAATGGCTCCTTTATCAGCCTGCTCATTGTATCCCAAATCTTTATCATCTTCGTACGGCTGAACATACTGATATGCTGGGATTACTTGAGGTAGACCTCTGCTGAACCTATTTTGAATTCTGTCGAGTGATGCTCGGTGGTCTACTGCCTGTCCCTGCTTATCTAATTTTGTTTGAGCTAACATCTCACAAGTCTGTCTATCAATAACCTTCTGAACTCTATCTTCAAGGAGATTGTCCCTTTTTAGCTCTGACATCCTACTATGCAAGTGTAGGATTTTTTGTGAAATCAGTGGGAGTAAAGGATTGTCGTTAATCTATGTGATAGGCATATACCAACGTATGCCCAACTATGAACAAAAAGAAAAGCTTGAAAACTACATTGACTTCTATCCATAAATCAATATCGTACTCCCCGGTAACAACGCCAATTTCTTGATGACGTCCAAGAATACCTCCTTTTAGATGATGATATAGTCATTGTCAAGATATAGTAACCCAACTAAGGTTGGGTTCAAATCCCAAGAAAGCACATGGAATTGCAGTTATCAGCTGTTGTGGTCTATGGGCAGTACTGGAAAAGCAAATGGAAGGATTTACTTATAGTAATCTTGAGCAAGTCACAATATTAACTTTAGTTGTAATCAGTCATAGGTGAACACTAGGATTGCATTCCCCCTGGCTTCTCAACTTCGTAGGTTTATCGTGCTATGTTGTACCATCCCAATACCTTGCATGCAGAATCGATAAGTTATATACCTTCTACAGTATTTTGGAGGAGTAAAGGGATTTTACCCTTTACCTTTTGAGTCTCGAGATGGTACATTACTAACCCTTATCTTGATCCCAGTTACCTATTAACTTTTGAGTCTCTAGTTATTAGATTAAAGCCAACCATCTTACTTAGCTATTACCTAGTTGAGTGGATCGACAGTTAAACCTAAAATTACTGTCTTTATTTTTTCTTAGTCACTACTCCTCTTTTGGAGTAAGTAGCAATATCGAGGCTGGATCCTAACTTTTACAACCACTAAGACAACTATTCTACTGAATATAATGAAATGCATGTCATGGGTATTGGTTCCATTCAACAATCACAATTCCCCTACTTCGTCAATAAGTCAGGGTTTGCATAACCTAGTTATGGGTTTTTAGCCACTCATGCTTGTGAAGAAATCAATGATATTCATAATTGAAAGCTTAGATGAAATCCCAATGATAAGATTGATAAAAACCCAAAATATTAACTTGATTAATCAATCAGAGTTAATACAAAAGAATCTCAAGATCAAAGATGGATCTTGGAATCAAAATATGTTTCTGAGTATCAAAAGTGTGTAGCTCCGACTAAGAAGTACATAAGGGGTATTTATAGTACATGAGGAAACCCTAAAAAAAAAAATTGAATGAACTAGGAGAAAATAGGATTGGTTGGCCATATGTGGTCTACACCTGCGGTTTGGTCACGAACTCAGGTTTTAACTGCGGTCTGACTTCGAGCCAAGGTACAGACCATAGGTACTAGATGGGAAAAATCCTGCAAGTTATCTCTCAAGATTTTGGACTTTTGGCACCTACTTTATTAACCTGCAGTCCGTGAGTTGACTTTGTAAGTATTGAGAGTCAGTTTTTTAGCTCTTCTTCAATTCTCAAATATACTTTGCTCACGATCAAGCCGAAAAATATTTCGATCATCCATAATTCTCTAAAATGTAGCCAAAACACCCTTTTTACCTTTTCATGAACTTAGCATCAAAAACATAGTTTCCAGCAAAATATACTGAAAATAGATCCTAACAAAAAAACTTAGTTTCTTGAATCTTTCCCTTGTTTTAAGCGTCGAAAGTGTTATATTTTAATAGCACATCAAAACCTTGAGTCAGTACATGTAGCAACCAAAATAGTCTCATCTAGATTAAACTTTAAGAGTTATTAGATACATCAAAGAAGTCCAAGTCAAGGTTTTCTACTCTCAAGTAAAAGACAAAATATATTAACTGCTTATTGTGATACAGACTGGGCTGCATACAGTGTTTCAAGAAAGTTAATCATAGGATTCAACATCAAACTGGGTGAATCACTAGTCTCTTGGAAATCCAACAAACAACCTATAGTGTCAAGGAGCTTAGCAAAAACTAAGTACAGGAGTTTAGCTTCTACGGTAGCAAAACTAACTTAGTTGATTGGCTTGATCACGAAACTTGGTGTGCAACTACAGCTATCTGTTAATGTGTTTTATGACAACAAAGCAGTAATAAAATGACAACCAACCATATCTATCATGAAAGGACTAAACATATTGAGATAGACCACAACTTTGTAAGGGAAAAGATTCAACAAGGGCTGATCAAGACTACATATATTCCTACCATTGAGCAATCAATAGATGCTTTGACAAAGATCTTAAATAGGGTTTAACATGAATATATCATAGCCAAACTTGATGTATTGAACATATTTACTACACCAAGTTTGAGGGGGAGTGTTGAAGCAAGAAGCTAAGGATCTCATTCATGATCAAACTATACTAAAGCACTGTAATGTAACAGTAAAAAGAGTTAGTTATAACTAGCTTGTAGCTCATCTTTAACCAACTTGTTAACCAACTCATAGTCTTATCTTACTTAAGTAGTTACTTATTTTCTATTGATATATATGGATCATGTACCATTCATATAAGCAACTTGAATAATATTACTTCAATAATTTTCTCTACTCTTATCTAATCTTTTTCTTCTTCTTTTTATATATATGCATCCTTCTTTTCTTGTATATGCAGAGTTTCTAACTTCATAATCAAAGAGTTATTAATCAAAGAACTCTCATTATTCTTCATCTATAAGTGATGATCAAGCTCTTTTATTATTTTAATTCAGATTGTAATAATCCCTCAATATTAGATTTTTTCAATCTCACAAATAATCTCTAAAAACTTTACTTGAAGATTGAAAGCTTTGTTATCCACAAATAAAGAATATCTAAATGCTCGCTAAAGGTTTATAGTCGTCGTTCACTTAATTAGTTAGAAGGAAAAGGAAAAAGGATAAGTTTGTTTGTGTGTTATTGACTGGATAATAATAAATATTTGTTATTTGATTTAATAAGTGTCATATGTCAAAAATTTAAAGGACAACTGGAGGAAATTGAGAGAAAGATCACTGAAGGGGAGCCAAATCTATTTCCTACTATGACAAAACAATTGCAGCACTCCACGTCCATGGGCCTTTTTCTCTGTTGGTTGATAACTAATTTGGTGAAGGGGAAACTTATCTAAATATATTATAGGGAAAGAAATCAAAATTGCCTTAGACTATATTTGAAAAGTTGAAGACACATCTGAACTATTGAAGTGACTAAATACACACCTAAACTATTTAAAAGTGAATTCTTTTACCCCATAAATCTGATGTGGAAAAAATAATTATTTTTCTATATGTAGTTTTGATGATAAACATCTAACTGCAAGGGAGTCGATCCCTCGATGGGCAAGGTATAGTACATTTGGCATGCGTTATCTGCACAGTTTTGTCCTCTTGTGTAACAAACTTACAAATGCTACTTTATACTGATTAAGAAAGCTAGTCCAATGACCTTTGATCCCTAATCATCATCAGCTATAAAAGGAGAGAGATGACTCTTTATTGAATTGAGTTTTTGCACAAATCTAAAGAGTAAAGAGAGGCAGTAAAAACTCCATTAAAATATTACTCATGCATTGTTCATGTTCTTATCATTGTAGTATGATTAAAGAGTGAGTGAATGATTATTCTTAAGTATTGATTTGTAATCGAACTACTTAAGCTATAAGTATAGTGTTTTCAGTTTCTTGAGAGAGGTGCTTAGGTAGAGTTTCCTAAGCTTGTGAGGTCGATTAGAGTTAATCAGTAAAGAGGGTCCTTGGTAGAGTTACAAAGATGAGCTTGTAGTAGAGTTATTACAACCGAAGGGAGCCTAGAGTTAGGCTGAAATCTAAATTGTAATCAATAGTTTGATTATAGTGGATTTGGAAGTACTTGTAAGGGAAAGCAGTGGTTTTTCCCTTCCTGAGTTTCCATGTAAAAATCTTGTATTTTTACTCTTTTTGCACTCCTTGTATTCCTACGCTTTAGTGTTCGTTTTCCTGTGATTGATTTTGAGGGACATGGTCCCTCACTGTGTGGTGCATCCCCCAAGGGTTTAAACAATTGGTATTAGAGCGAGGTCACTCTAAAAGGTTCACACCTAGAGTGTATTGGTTAGCATGGCTTCTCCACCTAACCTAAAAGAAGGGAAATCAACCACTAGACCACCTAGATCAATAGACAGAGCTATGGGTGGTGGAAAAAAAGGATGTTTGACTTCATTATGGCCGAGGACAGTAAGACAATGGACATAATCCTTGATGGACCTCATATTTCTGTAAAATAAGTCAAAGAAGGATATGTTAAAAAAATGGTTATCAAAAGCAGAAGGGAACTCAATGAACAAGATAGAGGGAAGATTGAGAAAAACTACAAGGCCAATTTCAATGAACAAGATAGAGGGAAGATTGAGAAAAACTACAAGGCCAAGAAATTGTTAGTCTATGGAATAGGGACTGATGAATATAATAGGATCTCAGCTTGTGAAAATGCCAAAAAGATTTGGGATTTCTTGAAGACTACACATGAAGGTACTATTGATGTAAAGGGTTCAAAAGTAGACATTTTGACCGCTCAGTATGAAACCTTCACCATGAAAGAAGAAGAAACTATCCAAAAAATGCATACAAGATTCACTTCAATCACAAATAAGCTTCATTTATTCGGAGAAGTGATTCCAGTGTACAAACAAGTGAGAAGAATTCTTGATGTTCTTCCTAAGTCTTGGGAAAACAAAGTAAATGTTATTATTGATGAAAGAAACCTAAAAACACTCACTATGGATGAGCTTATTAGAAATTCAAAGACTCATAAACTCAAGAAGTGGCAAGAACAAGAGAAGAAAGAAGGAAAAGGGAAAAAATACCTAGCACTGAGGGCACTAAAATCAGAATCTAATGAAGAAGACATTGATGTTGACCATTTGGAAAAAAAAATTATGAGAGCTATGAAGAAAAGTGGCCAGTTTCAAAGAATTAGAAGTAGAAGCAAAAAGGGAGGAGCAGTGGAGGTTTGTCATAAATGTGGAATTCCTAAGCACTTTATTAAGGATTGTACAATGCATAAAATGGACTATCGGGATTATCACAACACTAGAGGCGACAAAGGAAGAAACAGGGACCAGGGCCCTGTAAAACCAAGAAGACAGGTTGCAGCTGATGTTGCAATTAAAAAAACCTTAGCTTGTTAGGGTGATTCCTCCAATGAATCTGATAAAGGAAAGAAGTTAGCACATGTTTGCATGCTTGCTGAAGAGGATGATAAAGTGACCTTTGATTTCTTATTTTCTGACATTGAAGAAAACTTGGATAACTATTCTGCTAGAAAGATTAAAAAAAAGCTTGCAAATGTACTGATTGATAACATGTGTGAAATGATTGGAAAAAAAATTTCTCTAGAAGAAAAGATGGAAAGTCAATATCTTGAGTTAATTGCTCTAACTCTCCAAATATCTAAAACTAAAGAGCAGGTTACTAAGTTAAAATCTGAAAATTCAAGCTTAGTTAATCAACTGGAAAAGCTAATAGTGCCTGTGATAAAGAGAAAAATAATGCTCTAGAAGAAAAGATAGAATATTAGGAGCTAAAGTTGATATCTTTGACCCTCCAGATATCAGAAACTGAGCAACAGGTTGCTAAGCTAAAACTTAAAAATCTGAGTTTGGTAAGTCCATTGGAAAAAATAGATGCTTCTGAGCGTAAAGGAAAGACAGAAGTATCAAAGTTAGGTTGACCTTGACGAAAAACTGGAGGATTCTCAAAGGATTCTCATGACTGCACTTCAGAAGAATAAGGAGTTAGAAAAGGACCTGGTCCATCTAAGGGAAGAGATGAAAAAAATCCCTACAATGGACTGTATCTTCTCAGATCCTTTGTAACTTGTCTAATCAAGGAATTGATAATGGTAAGGACCTTGGGTATTAACACAAAACTCATTCATATGGTTCTCAAAGCAAGGTTGATCAAACTGCCAAGAACAAAGCATATAAATCCTTGTGCACTTATTGCGGAAGAGATGGACACTTGAAAGAAGACTGTCTAAACTGGCTCAAAGCAAGAATGACAAATGTTAGACATGTCCTTTAGGGGAGCACATATCCTGAAGTTGTAAGCCCTTGGAAAAACATGAAGAATCCCACACTACCTAGATAGACAAAAAAGGATTTAATCACACCTCTATCCTCCTACTTGGAACTCAAATTCAAATAGTCTAAAAAATAACTATTAAGTGCAAAAGGAAGAAAGGGATTACAATCAGAAAAATCCTTTTTTTATGTAACTGCTCAAGATTAAATGGAAGGTCTGATTGTATTCTCTTTCCTAAGACACTTCAATGTGAAGGTTTCTTATGTGATTAACATTTTTACCCCAAGAATGAGCTCATAAAGATGTGAAATAAGTTGGTAAGTTCAAAGCAATGCAAAAGGAATTTTGGACATTTGAAGATTGCCATGTCTAGGCCCTGGTCCTCAGACCTATTTCCAAAACAAGCCACGGTATAATCTGGTGTAATGAATCTAATAAGATGATGTTGGGATTGATCAAATCAACCTGACCTACTATCAAGTGAATCAGTGTCTCTTCACAAAATTGACTATGTTTAAGAGGCAGGTATCCTTGGTAAACTAAGTACTTGTTGGTCTAACTCAGTACCATACATTTATAGGTATACACCCATGGGAACAACTTTAGAGGTGGACAAATATGACAAGCACAAAGTTAAAGATTCACACAAACTAGAGAGGGACCTGGTCCCATCTCTCTGGTTAGTATCTTGTATGTGTAAATTTTGTCTATTCTACTAAGAAAAAGTTGCGTCCTTCCCATCCTTGTACCATAACAAAGTTTTTCTATTCTAAAAGGCGAGGCGAGTCACATAAAATCTAATATTGATCATATTTTGTTCCTCCAGAAAACCCTTTCTTGTGCTCATTATTCCTTAAATCTTGCTGCACCCGCTCCTTCTCATATCAAAAAGGGAAAATCCGAATTCCAAATAGCCCTTCTAAGAAAAAAACCTTCTTGATGGCTGCAGATCTCCCTCCCAGTCTCTTGTCCTTCAAAGGATTTTAATCTTAGCATTGTAAAAAATCACTTTCCAACTTCCTGAAAAACAACCTTTTCTCTTTATCTTCCAAAGATTAACTCCTTCATCACTCACCTGTCAATGAAGAATCATCCCTGAATCTTCAAAACTATCCTGATAATGTTATGATGGATGAAACATGAGTTGCTAAAAATCTCATCTTGTTGTGAAATACCCCAGGAAAGAGCTTAATTGATCACAAGAAAATCAATATCAGTAAAATACCTAAAGTTTCTGGAAAATGAGCTAGAAGTTTTACTGAGAAGTAGTTGACTCTTGAGGGACTTGGTCCCAAGAAGAGAAAAGTAGCTGAAAGTGAATCTATGATCACTTATACTAGAATAAAGAATGGGGAGAAAATGAGTTTGTATCCAAGGAAGAAAGAAAAAGGTTCTTGAAGAAACAAAAGGAGTTAACTTGAAGGATTTTTTATTCAAATATGCTTATAGAACCTGGTATGGTAGAACTAGCTGAGTTGGTTAAACATCAAGGTTGGATGCATTTCATGAACGGACCTATTCCTATTGTGCTTGATGAGATAGTCAGAGAATTCTATTTCACTTTGGAATTCTCAAAAGATGGAATGAATTTGACTACACAGGTCTAAGGAAAGAAAATTAAGTTGAATGAGGAAACACTGGGAAGGATTTTGGAAGTTCTTATACATGAGGTGATGTTGGGTGTATTTATGCATTCTAGTATTACTATTCTAGCATTTTTAGCCATGTTTTGAGGATGATTCATGTTATTAATATGTTGATAATGACATAAATGTGTATTTAAGTGTCCATGTATATGTGTACAATGTTTTATGGTGTTTCCAAGAAAGTTTTGATTCAAATTGATCATTTAGAGTACAACCGAGACAACTAGTGTTACTAGCTTGAGCTAGGTGCTTGTCTAGTCTATGGTGTTGGGTTATAATATGTTTTAATAAGTTACTAAGGTTTTCATTATGTATTTATATGAAACAACTTATTGGTAATGCTCATGGATCAATTGGATCAAGACATGAGTCGAAACAATGAGTTAAAGATCAAAGTGAAATTAGCATATGCTTAGCTCGTGTTTCTAGTTCACCGTCTTGAATGTTGTGTTGTTTTGAGCTCTAAGTTGTTTTATTTAATGCTATAGAATGATTTATAAGTGGATTAGTATAATATATTAAGGATATACAAGCTTCAAATCAAGTGGAAACAACTCAAAAAGGTTTGGAATGGCTTAACGAAAGCACAATACACAACTTGGACTCAATTTGGACACCTGGAATATCTAGGGAGAGTGTGGGCGCGTGAAAATATCTATAGGTGCATGCTTCATACCAACATTACTGAGAAGGCACCTAAAATAGTGTAACCTCGAGATGAGGCCGCGTCGCAACCCCTAATTAAGTAAAATGGCCTTCGCGACGCGACCCTATTTCAAATAAAGGCAAAAATGCAGATTTGAATCCTACACATCTTGGGACTACTTGGACACTACAAATACATCTTTATACTTGTTATTATGGAATCTTGGACGTATTGTACTAGTTGTGGGGCTAATCAAAACTTTGGATTGGATGATGAATATTTCTATTGAAGGCTAAAACTCCTATCCGGGGTTAAGGCCACGTTCATGATTACTTTTATTTTGAATTAAGTTTGTTAATTTACTCATCATTGTCGGTTGGGTTTTTATTCTTGTTTATTTTTATTTTAACTATTTTAAGGATTCATGACCCTTAGAATACATCAATTGTCAACCTTGTGAACTCGGGAGAGGGAATAGGGAGATAGAACAAGAGAATAAGCAAAGTATGGTTCTTGTTTCTTTATAAAATAAGAGACTTGAATTAGTATCCAGGACAGGATGTACTTAGATGCCTTACTTGATTCATATGTAGGATGACATTTGTCAAGAACTTAAGTGAACTATTACATCCCCGCTCAACGATGTAGTTGTAAGGTTCAACTTAGGTAAATGATTAGAGGTTGGAAAACCGTAATGGTGTAATTAACCCTATGAATCAACAACCAATATAAGAAAGTTAACGAATGAAGTTCAATAACATAGTAGGATTGTTCGTAAGCCTTAACCCTGTGCTTCTATCCTTGATTGTCTAAAGTCATTATTTTTTCGCATTAGTTTAGTTTCTTCTTAGTTTATTATTAATTCTAAAACTCTATTTACTACTCTCCTCAATTGTTTGAACTAGAATTAGATATGTGGATAACACAAGTCCCTGAGAGATTGATACTTAGGCTTTCTTGAAGCCACTATATTACTTGATAAGATCACGTACACTTGCATGTGCGCTTGGACGCTGTCAATTTTTTGGCGCCGTTGTCGGGGCTTGTTATTAGGAAACTATTTTATTTTTAGTTTTTCTATATTGAGTTATAAATAGTTTTTGTTTAATTTCTTTTATTTTTATTTTTCTAACACTCTTCTCGAGATGTCAGCCTGAGATAGATGGTTTGCGAGTGATGACATTTCTTGTTGTTTTTGTGGAGGAAACCACCTTGTGGCTTATTATCTGGACTTTTATGAAAGTACGTGGATGGAACCTTTATAATATGATGCGAATAATTTGAGAAAGTCTGAGTACTCAAAAATTGATATTATAAAAATTATTATGGAGCCACTGCCACCATGTCTATAGTGGCTAAGCAAAGAAATATATGCGGAGGATATTAGCCAATGTGTGGAGAAAACACAAGAATCGAAGCCACTCGATTATCATCTTGATCTTGAGACTAAAATTGAGAAGGTGAATAAAAGTGAGTGTCTAGTAGATTATGTAAATTATGAAGTAGGATTTGTTGGGCCGCATTCGAAACAATTTTCTGCATTATGTTTAGATGATGTCCTATTTGTGGAATCATTTAAAATAGTAGAAGAGTGTGAAGATGAGGAATAAGAATCCTATATTCTTGATTTTACACTGGACAAGCAACATAAAAACACACCTCACTTCAAGGCCGAGTGATTTACCATGCATATTCTATTACTCGATTCCTTAATCTTTGTACCACCTCCATATGAGTGAGGCAAGAAGATGGATGCGATGTTGGAGGTGAAATTTATATCCTCAAGGTGGAGGAAAAAGTTGATTGGGTCGTGTTGCGATACTAAATTAGGCGTTTCTTGGGAGGCAACCCAAGCAAAGGTATGTTTTCTTTTTAGTTTTATTTTTTAGTTTTTATTTCTCGTAGTTTTTGTTTTTGGTTGAGTCATAGGTTAATGGGAATTCTGAGTACCATAAACTTGATCTTGGAGCATGACAAAGAATGAGTGTGGGGTTCCCATGGATCCCCTCTTTGTGTGAAGATGCTACTAGCTAGGAGTAGAGGCCTCAGGGAGTATTTTCATCTCTTACTTTTTAAGTTACTTTGGGGACAAAATATATTTTTAAATGTGGGGTGGGGAAATTCTCAAATTTTGACTCAATTTAAAAAAATTTAGGTTAAGAATAAGTGAGATATTCTTGTTAGTGCTATTTTTGATAACATGATGCAACTGGGTTTTTTTGTAAAAACATGTTAATTGATATGAATTGCTACTTTTGATGACTCTTAGGCTCATGTTTATGACTCTTATACTTGTTGGCCTAAATTTGAATGTGTGCTATTGTTTGGTTGGAAGTCTATGATGATCCTATTGAGTTGAGAATGTGCCATGAGTGTGTAAGAATTTTTGTGTATTGCTTGTTGCATGTGATGTCTAGAACTTGTCCGGTGTGTGTGTGAAGCAAAAAAAAGATGTGGATTGAGTAGATGATTTAGGCATTTCTTTGATAGCCTTATTTTTTACCTTCTTTTTACCTACCCTTGTCCATTATCCTAGTTAACCCCTATTGATCCTTTAGCTTTTTCTTTGGTAACCTCATATGTATCCTAATTCCTTCTTTAATAGACCATAATTTAATCCAAAAATCTCCTAAGTTCTTAAATAAAAAAAATTAAATTAGTAAGGAGTTTGAGAAAATTGAAGAAAAAAGGTGAAATTGATGTCCCAAGATAATAGTTATTGGTGTTTATTATTGATTTGTAGTGGATGGGTGTGATATAATTGATGAAAGAAATATTGTCATGATTGTGAAAAAATATAATTCATGTGGTAGTAAACTATACGTCCACCAAGTATTTGTGAAAATGCTTAAAAAAGATGGGGCAAAAATAAAAGGTAGAGGTAGATAAAATGTGAAATTTGGTTGTTGGAGAGTGTTTTTAATGTTTAATGTAGTGTATTAAAACGCTTAGAGAGGTTAGTCACTATTCCCAAATAGTTCCTACCCGTCCCCTAGCCTACATTATAATCCGAAAAAGTCTTAATCGATCCTAAACTTTACATTCAACTATTAGTGGAGCATTACACTAAGGGAAAGCCTATGGTTCATTGTGTGTGACTTGCGAATTTCTTGTGAGTGTGAGTATAATTTGATTCGTGTACCCATCATGTTATAAATTGTATTATTGTGAGTGATTATGGGTAACTCTCTTGTTGTGAGGGGCACATGTTTGATGAATATGGGTGATTTGTATGATGTCCTTGATTGAATGATAATCATGAGTTTTCCAATTAAGTGAGTCAATTCTTGAGGCTAGGACGTTTTGAGGTAGTGTTCATGAGCTTTTAATTGTGTATACATGCTTAGTGTAGTAACTTGCATTTGTGTAGTCATTGTAGTGCTAGCTTGAGTGTCTTTCATGTTGTAGAAGTGTGGAGTCTCTTCAGATCTTGATGCTTAAAGTGAAGAATTGTTCGAGGACTAACAAGGCTTTAAGTGTGGGGTGGTGATGTTGGGTGTATTTATGTATTCTAGCGTTACTATTCTAGCCTTTTTATCCTTGTTTTGAGGATGATTCATGTTATTAATGTGTTCATAATGATATAAATGTGCATTTAAGTGTCCATGTATGTGTGTATAATATTTTATTGTGTTTCCAAGCAAGTTTTGATTCAACTTGATCATTTAGAGTTCAACTAAGAAAACTAGTGTTACTAGCTTGAGCTAGGTGCTTGTCTAGTCTATTGTGTTGGGTTCTAATGTGTTTTAATGAGTTCCTAAGGTTTTTATTATGTATTTATATGAAAAAACTTGTTGTTAATGTTCAAGGGTCAATTGGATCAAGACATGAGTCTAAACAATGAGTCAAAGATCAAAGTGAAATTAGCCTATGCTTAGCTCGTGTTTCTAGTTCACCATCTTGAATGTTGTATTGTTTTGAGCTCTAAATTTCTGTGTTTAATTCTATAAGATACTTGTTTAGTGGATTATTATGATATATGAAGGATATACAAGATTCAAATCAAGTGAAAACAACTCAAAAAGGTTCGGAATGGATTAACGAAAGCACAATACACAACTTGGACTCAATTTGGACACCTGGAATACACAAAAGTCCAGATTTGAATCCTACACGTCTTGGGACTACTTGGACACTATAAATACATCTTTATACTTGTTATTATGGACTCTTGGAATAGTTGTGGGGCTGCTCAAAACTTCTTTTTAGGTTTATATCTCTTTACTTTAGTTTCTTTCATGGTTTGTATCATCAATTCAAGGGATTGGATGATGAATATTTCTATTGAAGGCTAAAACTCCTATCTGGGGTTAAGGCCACATTCATGATTACTTTTGTTTTGAATTAAGTTTGTTAATTTACTCATTATTTTTGGTTCATTGTTTATTCTTGTTTTAACTATTTTAAGGATTCATGACCCTTAGAATACATCAATTGTCAACCTTGTTAACTTGGAAGAGGGAATAGTGAGATAAAACGTAATAAGCAAAGTATGGTTCTTGTTTCTTTGTAAAATAAGAGACTTGAATTAGTATTTAGGACAGAGATGTACTTAGATGCGTTACTTGATTCATATGTAGGATTGCATTGGTCAAGAACTTAAGTGAGCTATTACATCCCCGCTCAACGATGTAGTTGTAAGGTTCAACTTAGGTAAAGGATTAGATGTTAGGAAACCATAATCGTGTAATTAACCCTACGAGTCAACAACCAAGATAAGCAAGTTAACAAATAAAGTTCAATAACATAGTAGGATTGTTCGTAACCCTTAACTCTGGGCTTCTATCCTTAATTGTCCAAAGTCATTATTTTTTGCATTAGTTTAGTTTCTTCTTAGTTTATTATTAATTCTAAAACTATATTTACTACTCTCCTCAATTGGTTGAACTAGAATTAGATAGGCGGCGAATGCAAGTCCATGAGAGATCTATACTTGGGCTTCCTTGAAGCCACTTTATTACTTGATAAGACCACATACACTTGTATGTACGCTGTCATGGGGTGAGAACTGTCTCCAAGTATCTTCCTTCAATAGAATTCTTGGCTAATGCATCCAAAATCAAAGGAAAATTTTTGGTTGCAGTGAATAGGAAATCAATTAAAAGTGAGTTTTAATTGTCCTTTGACTTTTTAAACAAAGTAATTCTGCCTAGGTCACAAAACAAAAGCATTGCCTCATCCATTAATTTGTATGTAATGGAATGCCTGAGTTGCTTTAAATTTATTAATTTTCCTGCATTGATGATAGAACACATTCACAAAGTGGTTCTTGGGAAGAATGGAAAGCATGTCATGCCTTATGGATTTTGGCTGAACAGAATACTTAATCATTATGGCATTTTCTGTGATTTTGTAACCCAAGGAACTGTGGTTCAAATGCTTGACATAAAAACAGTGGTCAAGACTGAATATGTCAAACCAGATAGCATTTATCAAAAGAAGCTCAGCAAGGAAATAGAGAAACTGAAGTTCAACCTAGCTGCCAAGAATGAAGAAATCAGCAAGCTCCCAAAGACAATTCAACGTCTTTCTAAAAGAAGCCCATGTGACACTGAAATGCTCAAAACTGAGAATGCTGAACTGAAGAAGAGGGTGTCAATCTTAACTAATAAGGTCCTTAGCCTGAATGGATAGATAAGGCATCTCAACAACAACCTGACCCTAATCTTTCAAAATCTTTTTCCCAGTCCTTCACCTATTAATCCCTCTTGATTCCTGTGGTTTTTTCCCTAAGAATATTTAATTTATACACTACAATGATACTTATCCTACTTATGAATGAATATTTGCTTTGTGTGTTACATTTGTTTTCTTTAAATTGCAAAGTTATTCTTCATGTTAGTATTGCCCCAGTGGACATGAGTTAACTAATTTGTGCTTAATTTACTCTTGGTTTATTGTTCTCACTTTTTAATACTGCCAAAATAGAGAATACTGAGCTCATATAGTAGGGACCAGGTAACAGGTAATTTGAGTTGCGGATTTCAATAGCATGCTGATAGCGGGAAATATGTGACGTGCTGAATAGATGAATCAAGAGAGTCATGTTGGCAGGGGGAAGTATGCAAATGCACTAAATGAAGGTGCATGATGACAGGGGGAAGTAATTGTAGTTTTTGTTGTAAATAACAACAAGGGACCAGGTCCCTGTGTTGCGTGATGGAGGAAGCATAATGATAGGGGGAACTTTCATCTTCAGGTGGTAATCACACTGATTAAATGTGATGAATGTGCACTGATGCTCAAAGCTTAATGGTTGGTCTGTCATTATCAAAAATGGGTGAAATTTCTATATGTAGTTTTGATGATGAGTAGCAAACTACAAAGGACCAGGTCCCTCTATGTGCAAGGTACAGTACAGCTGGCACGCGTTATCTATACAATTTTGTCCTATTATGTAACAAACTTACAGGTTCTACTTTGTAATGATTAGGACAGTTAGTCCAATGATTTTTCATCCCTAATCATTACTCAGATATATAAGAAAAGAGACGCCTCTTCATCAAATTGAGGTTTTTGCACAAATCTAAAGAGTAAAAAGACGCAGCAAAAACTCCATTTCAAGATTACTCAAGCATGGCTCATGTTCTTATCTTTGTAGTATGCTTAAGGAGTGAGTGGGTGGGTATTATTAAGTGTTGATTTGTAATCGAACTACTCAAGCTATAAGAGTAGTGTTTTCAGTTTGTTGAGAGAGGTGTTCAGGTAGAGTTGCATAAGCTTGTGAGGGTGATTAGAGTATCAGTAAAGAGGATCCTTGACAGAGTTACCAAGATGATCTTGTAGTAGAGTTATTACAAGAGAATGGAGCCTAGAGTTAGGCTGAATTTGGACTGTAATCAAGAGTTTGATTATAGTGGATTTGGAGGTGCTTTTGAGGGCAAGACGTAATTTTTCTTTTCCTGGGTTTCCACGTAAAAATCTTGTATTTTTACTTTTCCTCGCTCCTTCTTGTTTTCCTGTGCTCTAGTGTTTGTTTGCCTGTGATTGATTTTGAGAGACCTAATCCCTCACTGTATGGAGCAACCCATACGGGTTTTAACATATTTAAATTAAAAGCATGCGCATCTAAGTCATAACTTAAAGCAAAAAAATTAAAAATTAAAATATTCCCCTCTCATCACTGCATCTTCTCCCCTCTTCTACCCTCAGCGCATCCACCAAACTCCAACACACCCGCTATTAACGCATCTTCTTCGTAGCCCTCTCCATCCCACCAAATCAAACCCCTTATTCATTATAATGTTATCACCTACTATCACTAGTTTCATCACAATACCACTGATTTAATCATCTAATCCACCATTATTAATCTTCTAACTAACAAATTTTATATTTTTAATATCTTTGCTAGATTATTGTCGGACAAATTTCAGCCCTTAAAGCTCTCTCTCCCATTTTTTCTCACAGATTATCTAAATTCGTACCACATATCTCCTCCTTCATTTTAAATGAAAATATTTCTTACCTCGCTAAAAAATCAACGAAGAAGAAGAGAAGTTTTTTTTAAACGAAGAGAAGATGGGTTAGGGATGACCGATATGTTAGAAGAAATTTGTTATTATGGTAACTTTGTTGGTGGGACAAAGTTGATGGTGGTGATTAATTGATGGTTTAACTATGATGATACACCATAATAATGGAGGTTTTGTGATGGGTATAGAAGAAAACGAAAAAGAACAAAAAAGTATAAAATAAAAAAAAATTGAGAAAATAATAATTTTATTATTTTCTTCGTATTATACTGACATGGAGCTGACGTGACATGCGTGTGTGGAACACTACGCCTTATGCAAGTGGCATAATACTTTACGAGGCGTAACAAAAATCACTTTTAAATAATTTTGGGTGTATATTAGATTACTTCAGTAGTTTAACTATGTCTTCGACTTTTCGAGTATAGTTTAAGATGATTTTGATATCTTTTTTCTATAGTATATTTAGAAATCATTTGTAAAGGTGGGGGAAATGTGAATATAGGCTATAGTAAAGGTTTAGCAGCATGTCTGAGTCTTAACTGATTGGAACGAGTTTTCATATTCTGTCTAGGCCCAATATTTAATTCTTTCACTTACCCGTTGTTTGGATGGCGGTTTTCCATGGTATGGTATGGTATAGTTATTAAGAAAAGGCCAAACCCATCGATAGCCTCTCACTTAGGCCCCTAAACTAAGTATTGTACCTATCAGACCGCTAAATCCCCGAATTTGATCCAATTAGGCCTTTTTTCCTTATGTGGCATTCTGCGTGTTGTCCACTCACCAAGGCCCGTGAGGCAGGTTTTTTGGAATAATTATCCAATAGAAAGGTGCCAATGGAACTTAGGCTCCAAAAAATATTAATTGAAAAATTTACATTTAAATTAATTTATTAATATAATTTTTAATTTCTTAATCTTCTTTTAAAAAAAAACACCCCATCCCTCACGGTGTCATCTTCTTCACAGCACCCCACCCCCACCCCACCCCCTACGTCTTCAACCCCACCCCCCCCCACCTCTTCATCATCTTCAACCCCACCCCACCCCACCCCCACGTCTTCACATGAACAATTTCTTTTTAATCCACCATAATTATTCCAATTTCTTGAACAATTCCAACAAAAAATTCACTTTTTTTTCCTCCACTAGTATCACCATTTCTTGAAAAATTACAACAAACATCACTTTTTTTTTCATTCCTTGTAATTTTTTGGAATAAAGGTCACTTTTTTCTCCTTTAATATCATCATTTTATGAAAAATTTTAATAAAGATGGCTTTTTTTAGACCCTCTTTTGAATTCTTGAAGTAGATTTCAAACAAAAATTTTATGTATGTGTGTTTTTGAGCTTCACAGTGAAGCAAAGTTTACTTTAATGGTGAAAAAGATGAACGTGGGGAGGGGGGAGGGCAGTGAAGATGAATGCAGGGAAGGGGACCTTGGGGTATGTGGAGATTAGTTTTTATCTTTTTAATAATTTTATAAATTTTCATTTGTAAAAAATTTATAATTTCTTTTTAGTAATCAATTTTTTTATTTTTATTTTTTAAATAATTTTATAATTATTTTTTAATAATTTGAATTACTCAAAGTCATTTTTTATTTTCATATTTTAAATTTTATAATTTTATTTTTAAATAAATTTATAATTATTTTTAATAATCAGTTTTTTATTTTTATTTTTTAAATAATTTTATAATTATTTTTTTAATAATTTGGATCCTCAATGCCATTTTTTATTTTCAATTTTATAAAATTTTATAATTCTTTTTAATAATCAATTTTTTATTTTTATTTTTTAAATAATTTTATAATTATTTATTAATAATTTGGATTCAATGCCCTTTTTATTTTTATTTTCTTAAAATTTTATAATTTCTTTTTAATAATCAACTTTATATTTTTATTTTTTAAATAATTTTATAATTATTTTTTAATAATTTGGATCTTCAATGCCATTTTAAATTTTTTTTTATAATTTTATTTTTTTAAAATAATTTTTTAATAATTTGTTTTTGTAAAATTTTATAATTTCTTTTTAATACTCAATTTTTTATTTTTATTTTTAAATAATTTTATAATTAATTTTTAATAATTATTGGACCCACAATACCACGTGTCAACTTTCAATTAGTCCTTTTTGCCACATCATCGCATGTGTGCAACACACACTTTGAGCTATTAGCTGATTGGGCAAAAAATGCCCAATTAAAACCAAATTGGGGGGGAGGGGGGGGGGAGGGGTTTAATAGGTACAAGCCTTAGTTTAGGGGCCTAAGTGAATTTTAGGGACAGGTTTGAGGGGCTATCGATGAGTTTGGCTTAAGAAAATTATATTTGTTTTGATTGTTTCTTAACATGTATGGTATGATATAATTTAATTTTATGATTTGATAACCATGAAACCCCCATTTTATGTAAGCACCGATTTTGGTGGTATCCCATGATTTGCTTTTTTCTTTTTCTAATTATACTCTTACTTAATATTATATAATCTCATTTTACCCTTCACCTTATATTATTTAACTCCACCTCCTACTCCGACCCCCAACCCCGCCACCTCGCCCCCCATCTCGACCCAACCCCACCCTACCAAACCATCACCCAATTTTTCTTTAAAAATATTTCAAAAACTTATTTTTGCGCGACCCTCATCCCTAAACCACCCACCACCACCTACTAGTCCCCCTCCCCTCACCAATTTCTTTTTTATTTTTAAAATTTATTTTTTAAAACTTTTAAGAAAATTTTCTTACACCACCCCCACCC